>NC_084613.1:4199831-4385705 GCF_033978795.1 Nerophis ophidion
AATGATTTGCAAATCCTTTTCAAGCCATATTCAGTTGAATATGCTACAAAGACAACATATTTGATGTTCAAACTCGTAAACATTTAATTTTTTTTTTGAAAATAATCATTAACTTTAGAATTTGATGCCAGCAACACGTGACAAAGAAGTTGGGAAAGGTGGCAGTAAATACTGATAAAGTTGAGGAGTGCTCATCAAACACTTATTTGGAACATCCCACGGGTGTGCAGGCTAATTGGGAACAGGTGGGTGCCATGATTGGCTATAAAAACAGCGTCCCAAAAAATGCTCAGTCTTTCACATGAAAGGATGGGGCGAGGTACACCCCTTTGTCCACAACTGTGTGAGCAAATAGTCAAACAGTTTAAGAACAACCTTTCTCAAAGTGACATTGCAAGAAATTTAGGGATTTCAACATCTACGCTCCATAATATCATCAAAAGGTTCAGAGAATCTGGAGAAATCACGCCACGTAAGCGGCATGGCCGGAAACCAACATTGAATGACCGTGACCTTCGATCCCTCAGACGGCTCTATATCAAAAACCGACATCAATCTCTAAAGGATATCACCACATGGGCTCAGGAACACTTCAGGAAACCACTGTCACTAAATACAATTGGTCACTACATCTGTAAGTGCAAGTTAAAGCTCTATTATGCAAAGCGAAAGCCATTTATCAACAACATCCAGAAACACCGCCGGCTTCTCTGGGCCCGAGATCTTCTAAGATGGACTGATGCAAAGTGGAAAAGTGTTCTGTGGTCTGACGAGTCCACAATTCAAATTGTTATTGGAAATATTCAACATCGTTTAATCCGGACCAAAGGGGAAGCGAACCATTCAGACTGTTATCGACGCAAAGTTCAAAAGCCAGCATCTGTGATGGTATGGGGGTGCATTAGTGCCCAAGGCATGGGTAACTTACACATCCGTGAAGGCACCATTAATGCTGAAAGGTACATACAGGTTTTGGGACAACTTACGCTGCCATCTAAGCGCCGTCTTTTTCATGGACGCCCCTGCTTATTTCAGCAAGACAATGCCAAGCCACATTCAGCACGTGTTACAACAGCGTGGCTTCGTAACAAAAGAGTGCGGGTACTTTCCTGGCCCGCCTGCAGTCCAGACCTGTCTCCCATGGAAAATGTGTGGCGCATTATGAAGCGTAAAATAGGACAGCGGAGACCCCGGACTGTTGAAGGACTGAAGCTCTACATAAAACAAGAATGGGAAAGAATTCCACTTTCAAAGCTTCAACGATTAGTTTCCTCAGTTCCCAAACGTTTATTGAGTGTTGTTAAAAGAAAAGGTGATGTAACACAGTGGTGAACATGCCCTTTCCCAACTACTTTGGCACATGTTGCAGCCATGAAATTCTAAAATCTATTCTTTGCACACAAAAAATCAAAGTTTATGAGTTCGAACATCAAATATGTTGTCTTTGTAGTGCATTTAACTGAATATGGGTTGAAAAGGTTTTGCAAATCATTGTATTCTGTTTATATTTACATCTAACACAATTTCCCAACTCATAAAGAAACAGGGTTTGTATACGTACATGTATGTATATATGTATGTTTGTACCTAGAATGTGCCGGTCATGCTAATACCGGCTCAGATAAGCCCAGAGATTAGTGATGTTAGTGTAATGTGATTATTTATCTTTTATTATCAGCCCCGGGTGGGATCACGGAGCAGATGTTTTTGTTTATTAGGCTGCTTTTTGTGCGCGGGGCAGATGTGACGCGTGCACGTGTGGACGGGGGTTAAAAGATGGAGGCCGGGCTTTTGCATGACAACGTCGTCATCATGAAGATGAGGAGGAGGAGGAAGGATGCCCGGAGCATTGTTTACATGCGTGCGCTCACGTGGTTGGATGGAGGGATTGGGGGGCGGGGGGGATTTCATTTCTGATTTGTGACCATCTGGACCCCCCCCCCCTCGCCCTGCCCTCCATGGAGGCAGCTGCTGCTCTACCCCAATGCCTCATGGGAGTCAGTTTGCCAGGATTGCACACCTAATATTCTCCCAGCAATCACCCGATTGCACGTGCAAATAAATAGACCTTCAAACTCCCTCTGTCTGCTCTGGAAAACGGCGAATTCAAAGAGACAAAAGAGGAGGAGGAGGAGGAGGGGGGGATGGCGGGTGGGTGACGGAGAAACAAGAGAATGGATTTCCCTTCCTCTGTTGCCATGGCAACAAGCCTCGCATGGAGGATGACTGATTTCCTGTACAGCTGCGCAGCCAGCATGATTTTGTTGTGTGCCTCGTACCGTCATGTGTGTTGTATTATGTATGTGTGTGTGTGTGTGTGTGTGTGTGTGTGTGTGTGTGTGTGTGGTTAGCGTCATTGTTTGAGTCTTCTCGAGCTGAGCAAGCCAACCTTCATCTTGCGTCATTAAGAAAAAAAAAAAAAACGCTGGCATTGTGGGCGCTGCACTTTTACACCAGCAGGCCGCAACATTAGGCACACCTGTAACATTTACACCGTTATGGGAAGATATACAAAATTAAAACTGCAAGCAGCGATGGACGGGACCGACTTTTGCTGGTGTTTCCTGCCTTTACCCATTCAACATATCTTTACCTGCACTTTACCTACCTTCTCTGCATCCTGGGGTCACACTGGTGCCTCCTTCTTTCACCCAGTCAACATATCTTTACCCGCACAGTACCTATCTTCTCTGCATTGTGTGGTCACGCTGGTGCTTCCTGCTTTTAAGCGGCCATTTTGAGACGGCAGCAGCGCAGCAGCATCAGCGCAGCGGTTCTTTGAAGGCTGGTAAAATCAAAACCGGAGCAGTTAGAAAAACTCTTTGCGCAACTTTTAATCAGAAGGGTTCGATCTCTCTCCTGTGCGAGTTTGAAGCCGACACAACAAACGCGCTCAGAGGAGATAATGTTTGAAAAAAAGGTGACGGGTTTTTACAAAACTTTTGTTTTGAAGGGGTGATTACCAACTTCCTGTTGATTTTTGCTGAGGGATGTAAATGAATGAAATGTAGGTCTAAGTCAGACCTACATAGAGGTTTTCGTTTCATGTCTCTACAACATTCCTACCGGAAGTTACAAACAGTTTTGTCTGTGTTTTCTTCCCAAGAACAGTTTTGTCAGTGTTTTATTCCTAGGAGGCGCTAGAGCGCAATTCTGAGTTATACATTTTTTTTTTATTAGATCGCAATTTTCACCAGTCCTGATGTGTGTCCAGTTAGGTGAGTTTTGAAGCATTTTAAGGGGGTCAAATTACAGCTCAAAGAGGCAAAAATGACATATTTTAGGAAACTTTTGTTTTGAAGGGGTTTTTGCCAACTTCCTGTTGATTTTTGCTAAAGGAAGTCGTATATGAAATCCAGGTCTAAGTCAGACCTACAAAGAGGTTTTTGTTTCATGTCTCTACGACATTCCTACCGGAAGTTACAAGCAGTTTTGTTTGTGTTTTATTCCTAGGTGGCGCTAGAGCGCAGTTTTGAGTTTTTTTTTTTTTTTTTTATTAGATTGCAATTTTCACCAGTCTTGATGTGTGTGTCAAGTTTGGTGAGTTTTGAAGCATTTTAAGGGGGTCAAATTACAGCTCAAAGATGCAGAAATTACATTTTTGTCATGAAAAAGGGAGGTTTTTGTGGTTGGTGCACTAATTGTAAGTTTATATTGTGTTTTTTATGTTGATTTATTAAAAAATAAAAATTATTATTATTTTTTTTTTTTAAATAAAATTGAATGAACAATTCTTCTGCGGCCCGGTGGTTGGGGACCATTGATCTACACTTCTGTTCAAATGTAATAATCACTTCTTCTTCTCTCCTTTGATACTTTACATTAGTTTTGGACGATACCACACATTTAGGTATCGATCCGATACCAAGTTGTTACAGGATCATACATTAGTCATGTTCAAAGTCCTCATGTGTCCAGGGACATATTTACTGACTTTATAAACATAATATACTTTTTTTTTTTAAATAAAGAAGATTTTGTGATGCTAAAACATATCGATGTCATCATAGTAGTATCGACGAGATACACTACTGTACTTGGTATCATCACAGTGGATGTTAGGTGTGGATCCACCTATGGCGTTTGTTTGTATTGTAGCGTCCCGGAAGAGTTGTGCTGCAGAGAATTCTGGGAATTTGTTCTGTCGTGTTTATGTTGTGTTGCGGTGCAAATATTCTCACAAAATGTGTTTGTCGTTGTTGTTTAGTGTGGTTTCACTATATGGCACATGTTTATGACAGTGTTGTTTAGTGTGGTTTCACTATATGGCACATGTTTATGACAGTGTTGTTTAGTGTGGTTTCAGTATATGGCACATGTTTATGACAGTGTTGTTTAGTGTGGTTTCACTATATGGCACATGTTTATGACAGTGTTGTTTAGTGTGGTTTCAGTATATGGCACATGTTTATGACAGTGTTGTTTAGTGTGGTGTCACTATATGGCACATGTTTATGACAGTGTTGTTTAGTGTGGTTTCACTATATGGCACATGTTTATGACAGTGTTGTTTAGTGTGGTTTCACTATATGGCACATGTTTATGACAGTGTTGTTTAGTATGGTTTCACTATATGGCACATGTTTATGACAGTGTTGTTTAGTATGGTTTCACTATATGGCACATGTTTATGACAGTGTTGTTTAGTGTGGTTTCACTATATGGCACATGTTTATGACAGTGTTGTTTAGTGTGGTTTCATTATATGGCACATGTTTATGACAGTGTTGTTTAGTATGGTTTCACTATATGGCACATGTTTATGACAGTGTTGTTTAGTATGGTTTCACTATATGGCACATGTTTATGACAGTGTTGTTTAGTATGGTTTCACTATATGGCACATGTTTATGACAGTGTTGTTTAGTGTGGTTTCACCATATGGCACATGTTTATGACAGTGTTGTTTAGTGTGGTTTCACTATATGGCACATGTTTATGACAGTGTTGTTTAGTATGGTTTCACTATATGGCACATGTTTATGACAGTGTTGTTTAGTGTGGTTTCACTATATGGCACATGTTTATGACAGTGTTGTTTAGTGTGGTTTCACTATATGGCACATGTTTATGACAGTGTTGTTTAGTATGGTTTCACTATATGGCACATGTTTATGACAGTGTTGTTTAGTGTGGTTTCACTATATGGCACATGTTTATGACAGTGTTGTTTAGTATGGTTTCACTATTTGGCACATTTTTATGACAGTGTTGTTTAGTGTGGTTTCACTATATGGCACATGTTTATGACAGTGTTGTTTAGTATGGTTTCACTATTTGGCACATGTTTATGACAGTGTTGTTAAGTGTGGTTTCACTATTTGGCACATGTTAATGACAGTGTTTTTTAGTGTGGTTTCACTATATGGCACATGTTTATGACTGTTGTTTAGTGTGGTTTCACTATATGGCACATGTTTATGACAGTGTTGTTTAGTGGGGGTTCACTATATGGCACATGTTTATAACAGTGTTGTTTCGTGTGGTTTCACTATATGGCACATGTTTATGACAGTGTTGTTTAGTGGGGGTTCACTATATGGCACATGTTTATGACAGTGTTGTTTAGTGTGGTTTCACTATATGGCACATGTTTATGACAGTGTTGTTTAGTGTGGTTTCACTATTTGGCACATGTTTATGACAGTGTTGTTAAGTGTGGTTTCACTATTTGGCACATGTTTATGACAGTGTTGGCGATGTTCACTCTTCCTGAAGGTGTTTCAGTGTCATAACTTCACCTTTATCTTTACTTTTTAAGCCAAAATTTCCGTTCTTCCTTTTCTGTCTACACACTGTGTCTGTGTGTAAGTACTCTGTGATTGTGTGCTGCCGAACATGCTCGTTGTGTCAGATGTGGGAGACCGTTACTTTTTAGACCGTTACTTTTTAGAGGCAGTATAGTACCGAATATGATTCATTATTATTCTGGTTGTAATTCCAATTTGTTGTTTTTGATTCCGGTCCCTAACAATTCCTGATTGCGATGCTTCAATAGGCAACATCATCAGAAAAGTTTGCGTGATTTAAATGAATGTGCTGACCACAGCACTTTTTGGATGGAATAGATGGCAGTTATTTCTTCTTCGTTGTTGGCAGCTATTTCTACTTAGTTAATTGCGGCCATTTCTTCTTCATTGCTGGCCGCTATTCCTCCATAGTTGATAGCGGCCATTTTTTCTTCGTTGTTGGTGGCTATTTCTTCTTAGTTGATAGTGGATATTTCTTCTTTGTGGCTAGCAGCTGTTCATTCTTCGTTGGTAGCGGCTATTTCTTCTTCATTACTGGCAGCTATTTCTACTTAACTGATTGCGGCCATTTCTTCTTCATTGCTGGCCGCTATTCCTCCATAGTTGATAGCGGCCATTTTTTCTTCGTTTTTGGTGGCTATTTCTTCTTTTTTACTGGCATCTATTTCTACTTAGTTGATAGCGGCCATCTTTTCTTTGTTGTTAGTGGCTATTTCTTCTTAGTTTATAGTGGATATTTCTTCTTTGTGGATGGCAGCTATTCATTCTTCGTTGGTGGCGGCTATTTCTTCTTCATTACTGGCAGCTATTTCTACTTAGTTGATTGCGGCCATTTCTTCTTCATTGCTGGCCGCTATTCCTCCATAGTTGATAGCGGCCATTTTTTCTTCCTTGTTGGTGGCTATTTCTTCTTTATTACTGGCATCTAGTTCTACTTAGTTGATAACGGCCATTTCTTTTTAGTTGTTAGTGGCTATTTCTTCTTAGTTGATAGTGGATATTTCTTCTTTGTGGATACCAGCTATTCATTCTTCGTTGGTAGCGGCTATTTCTTCTTCATTACTGGCAGCTATTTCTACTTAGTTGATTGCGGCCATTTCTTCTTCATTACTGGCAGCTATTTCTACTTAGATGATAGCGGCCATTTCTTCCTCGTTGTTAGCAGCTATTTCTTCTTAATTGATAGTGGATGTTTCTTCTTTGTGGATAGCAGCTATTTCTTCTTCGTTAATGGCAGCTGTTTCTTCTTTTTTTGTTGAAAGCCATTTCTTCTTTGTTGATGGCGACGATTTTTTTCTTCGTTGACAGCGGTTGTTTCTTCTCTGTTGGAGGCGGCTATTTCTTCTTCATTACTGGCAGCTATTTTTACTTAGTTGATTGAGGCCATTTCTCCTTCATTACTGGCAGCTATTTCTACTTAGATGATAGCGGCCATTTCTTCCTCGTTGTTAGCAGCTATTTCTTATTAGTTGATAGTGGATATTTCTTCTTCGTTAATGGCAGCTGTTTCTTCTTTTTTTGTTGAAAGCCATTTCTTCTTTGTTGATGGCGACGATTTTTTTCTTCGTTGACAGCGGTTGTTTCTTCTCTGTTGGAGGCGGCTATTTCTTCTTCATTACTGGCAGCTATTTTTACTTAGTTGATTGAGGCCATTTCTCCTTCATTACTGGCAGCTATTTCTACTTAGATGATAGCGGCCATTTCTTCCTCGTTGTTAGCAGCTATTTCTTCTTAGTTGATAGTGGATATTTCTTCTTCGTTAATGGCAGCTGTTTCTTCATTTTTTGTTGAAAGCCATTTCTTCTTTGTTGATGGCGACGATTTTTTTCTTCGTTGACAGCGGTTGTTTCTTCTCTGCTAGAGGTGGCTATTTCTTCTTCATTACTGGCAGCTATTTTTACTTAGTTGATTGAGGCCATTTCTCCTTCATTACTGGCAGCTATTTCTACTTAGATGATAGCGGCCATTTCTTCCTCGTTGTTAGCAGCTATTTCTTCTTAGTTGATAGTGGATATTTCTTCTTCGTTAATGGCAGCTGTTTCTTCATTTTTTGTTGAAAGCCATTTCTTCTTTGTTGATGGCGACGATTTTTTTCTTCGTTGACAGCGGTTGTTTCTTCTCTGCTAGAGGTGGCTATTTCTTCTTCATTACTGGCAGCTATTTTTACTTAGTTGATTGAGGCCATTTCTCCTTCATTACTGGCAGCTATTTCTACTTAGATGATAGCGGCCATTTCTTCCTCGTTGTTAGCAGCTATTTCTTCTTAGTTGATAGTGGATATTTCTTCTTCGTTAATGGCAGCTGTTTCTTCATTTTTTGTTGAAAGCCATTTCTTCTTTGTTGATGGTGACGATTTTTTTCTTCGTTGACAGCGGTTGTTTCTTCTCTGTTGGAGGCGGCTATTTCTTCTTCATTACTGGCAGCTATTTTTACTTAGTTGATTGAGGCCATTTCTCCTTCATTACTGGCAGCTATTTCTACTTAGATGATAGCGGCCATTTCTTCCTCGTTGTTAGCAGCTATTTCTTCTTAGTTGATAGTGGATATTTTTTCTTCGTTAATGGCAGCTGTTTCTTCATTTTTTGTTGAAAGCCATTTCTTCTTTGTTGATGGCGACGATTTTTTTCTTCGTTGACAGCGGTTGTTTCTTCTCTGCTAGAGGTGGCTATTTCTTCTTCATTACTGGCAGCTATTTTTACTTAGTTGATTGAGGCCATTTCTCCTTCATTACTGGCAGCTATTTCTACTTAGATGATAGCGGCCATTTCTTCCTCGTTGTTAGCAGCTATTTCTTCTTAGTTGATAGTGGATATTTTTTCTTCGTTAATGGCAGCTGTTTCTTCATTTTTTGTTGAAAGCCATTTCTTCTTTGTTGATGGCGACGATTTTTTTCTTCGTTGACAGCGGTTGTTCCTTCTCTGCTAGAGGTGGCTATTTCTTCTTCATTACTGGCAGCTATTTTTACTTAGTTGATTGAGGCCATTTCTTCCTCGTTGTTAGCAGCTATTTCTTCTTAGTTGATAGTGGATATTTCTTCTTCGTTAATGGCAGCTGTTTCTTCTTTTTTTGTTGAAAGCCATTTCTTCTTTGTTGATGGCGACGATTTTTTTCTTCGTTGACAGCGGTTGTTCCTTCTCTGCTAGAGGTGGCTATTTCTTCTTCATTACTGGCAGCTATTTTTACTTAGTTGATTGAGGCCATTTCTCCTTCATTACTGGCAGCTATTTCTACTTAGATGATAGCGGCCATTTCTTCCTCGTTGTTAGCAGCTATTTCTTCTTAGTTGATAGTGGATATTTCTTCTTCGTTAATGGCAGCTGTTTCTTCTTTTTTTGTTGAAAGCCATTTCTTCTTTGTTGATGGCGACGATTTTTTTCTTCGTTGACAGCGGTTGTTTCTTCTCTGCTAGAGGTGGCTATTTCTTCTTCATTACTGGCAGCTATTTTTACTTAGTTGATTGAGGCCATTTCTCCTTCATTACTGGCAGCTATTTCTACTTAGATGATAGCGGCCATTTCTTCCTCGTTGTTAGCAGCTATTTCTTCTTAGTTGATAGTGGATATTTCTTCTTCGTTAATGGCAGCTGTTTCTTCATTTTTTGTTGAAAGCCATTTCTTCTTTGTTGATGGCGACGATTTTTTTCTTCGTTGACAGCGGTTGTTTCTTCTCTGTTGGAGGCGGCTATTTCTTCTTCATTACTGGCAGCTATTTTTACTTAGTTGATTGAGGCCATTTCTCCTTCATTACTGGCAGCTATTTCTACTTAGATGATAGCGGCCATTTCTTCCTCGTTGTTAGCAGCTATTTCTTCTTAGTTGATAGTGGATATTTCTTCTTCGTTAATGGCAGCTGTTTCTTCTTTTTTTGTTGAAAGCCATTTCTTCTTTGTTGATGGCGACGATTTTTTTCTTCGTTGACAGCGGTTGTTTCTTCTCTGCTAGAGGTGGCTATTTCTTCTTCATTACTGGCAGCTATTTTTACTTAGTTGATTGAGGCCATTTCTCCTTCATTACTGGCAGCTATTTCTACTTAGATGATAGCGGCCATTTCTTCCTCGTTGTTAGCAGCTATTTCTTCTTAGTTGATAGTGGATATTTCTTCTTCGTTAATGGCAGCTGTTTCTTCATTTTTTGTTGAACGCCATTTCTTCTTTGTTGATGGCGACGATTTTTTTCTTCGTTGACAGCGGTTGTTTCTTCTCTGTTGGAGGCGGCTATTTCTTCTTCATTACTGGCAGCTATTTTTACTTAGTTGATTGAGGCCATTTCTCCTTCATTACTGGCAGCTATTTCTACTTAGATGATAGCGGCCATTTCTTCCTCGTTAGCAGCTATTTCTTCTTAGTTGATAGTGGATATTTCTTCTTCGTTAATGGCAGCTGTTTCTTCATTTTTTGTTGAAAGCCATTTCTTCTTTGTTGATGGCGACGATTTTTTTCTTCGTTGACAGCGGTTGTTTCTTCTCTGCTAGAGGTGGCTATTTGTTCTTCATTACTGGCAGCTATTTTTACTTAGTTGATTGAGGCCATTTCTCCTTCATTACTGGCAGCTATTTCTACTTAGATGATAGCGGCCATTTCTTCCTCGTTGTTAGCAGCTATTTCTTCTTAGTTGATAGTGGATATTTCTTCTTCGTTAATGGCAGCTGTTTCTTCTTTTTTTGTTGAAAGCCGTTTCTTCTTTGTTGATGGCGACGATTTTTTTCTTCGTTGACAGCGGTTGTTTCTTCTCTGTTGGAGGTGGCTATTTGTTCTTCATTACTGGCAGCTATTTTTACTTAGTTGATTGAGGCCTTTTCTCCTTCATTACTGGCAGCTATTTCTACTTAGATGATAGCGGCCATTTCTTCCTCGTTGTTAGCAGCTATTTCTTCTTAGTTGATAGTGGATATTTCTTCTTCGTTAATGGCAGCTGTTTCTTCTTTTTTTGTTGAAAGCCATTTCTTCTTTGTTGATGGCGACGATTTTTTTCTTCGTTGACAGCGGTTGTTTCTTCTCTGCTAGAGGTGGCTATTTCTTCTTCATTACTGGCAGCTATTTTTACTTAGTTGATCGAGGCCATTTCTCCTTCATTACTGGCAGCTATTTCTACTTAGATGATAGCGGCCATTTCTTCCTCGTTGTTAGCAGCTATTTCTTCTTAGTTGATAGTGGATATTTCTTCTTCGTTAATGGCAGCTGTTTCTTCTTTTTTTGTTGAAAGCCATTTCTTCTTTGTTGATGGCGACGATTTTTTTCTTCGTTGACAGCGGTTGTTTCTTCTCTGCTAGAGGTGGCTATTTCTTCTTCATTACTGGCAGCTATTTTTACTTAGTTGATTGAGGCCATTTCTCCTTCATTACTGGCAGCTATTTCTACTTAGATGATAGCGGCCATTTCTTCCTCGTTGTTAGCAGCTATTTCTTCTTAGTTGATAGTGGATATTTCTTCTTCGTTAATGGCAGCTGTTTCTTCATTTTTTGTTGAAAGCCATTTCTTCTTTGTTGATGGCGACGATTTTTTTCTTCGTTGACAGCGGTTGTTTCTTCTCTGCTAGAGGTGGCTATTTCTTCTTCATTACTGGCAGCTATTTTTACTTAGTTGATTGAGGCCATTTCTCCTTCATTACTGGCAGCTATTTCTACTTAGATGATAGCGGCCATTTCTTCCTCGTTGTTAGCAGCTATTTCTTCTTAGTTGATAGTGGATATTTCTTCTTCGTTAATGGCAGCTGTTTCTTCATTTTTTGTTGAAAGCCATTTCTTCTTTGTTGATGGCGACGATTTTTTTCTTCGTTGACAGCGGTTGTTTCTTCTCTGCTAGAGGTGGCTATTTCTTCTTCATTACTGGCAGCTATTTTTACTTAGTTGATTGAGGCCATTTCTCCTTCATTACTGGCAGCTATTTCTACTTAGATGATAGCGGCCATTTCTTCCTCGTTGTTAGCAGCTATTTCTTCTTAGTTGATAGTGGATATTTCTTCTTCGTTAATGGCAGCTGTTTCTTCATTTTTTGTTGAAAGCCATTTCTTCTTTGTTGATGGCGACGATTTTTTTCTTCGTTGACAGCGGTTGTTTCTTCTCTGCTAGAGGTGGCTATTTCTTCTTCATTACTGGCAGCTATTTTTACTTAGTTGATTGAGGCCATTTCTCCTTCATTACTGGCAGCTATTTCTACTTAGATGATAGCGGCCATTTCTTCCTCGTTGTTAGCAGCTATTTCTTCTTAGTTGATAGTGGATATTTCTTCTTCGTTAATGGCAGCTGTTTCTTCATTTTTTGTTGAAAGCCATTTCTTCTTTGTTGATGGCGACGATTTTTTTCTTCGTTGACAGCGGTTGTTTCTTCTCTGCTAGAGGTGGCTATTTCTTCTTCATTGCCGGAAACTATTTCGACATAGTTGACGGCAGATATTTTCTCTTCGCCGGCTGACTTTTCTTCTTCATTGCTGACAGCTATTTCCACTTAGTACCAAAATACTGGCACCGGGACAACACCAGTCGCAAAGCTAAGATGAGTTTGCGTGGGATCATTAGCATGCTACATTAGCGTTCAGTTATTTGTAAACATCAACGTTGAGAAGTAAACATTTATCATCCAGCTCCAATTTTGTTTACCCACAGATCTCAGGGAGACCGTGGAGTTCTTTCCGGTGGACCTCCGGGACTTGGGGAGAACGGGCTGATAGCAGGACCAGGGAGACCGGGAGGGAGGGGGAGTCAGGAGGAGGAGGGGAGGAGGAGGAGGGGGGGTATCTTCTGGTAGCCTCGGCGTTTGGCTGGAGGGTGGAGACTGGGAGCAGAGGCAGGGACGGAAGGCGAGGACAGTGTGGATGTCAGCTGGCGCGCTCCCGTCCTCAAAGTTCCTGATTCGTCTCCACCAGACTTGGATCCGGGAGGGGGGGAAGAAAGAAGAAGAAAAAAACGACTCGACTAACCAGCAGGGAAGGGAAAGGTAGGAATATTCTTCTTGTCATTTTCTCTTCTTCACGGCTGTGTTTCATCCCCGCCTCTTTTGGGCAAAATCTGCAGAATTTGACCCCCTTTTTCGCCGCCCTCGTTCGACAGGATTGATTTAAGAGCGTTGGTTTTTTGGGGTGGAGGGGAGTTGGCGACAGGGGGGGGGATGAATCCACGACGAAAACCCGGACCCTTTCTGCCATAACTAGCATGCACCAGCGTCATGTCGTGGCCAGAGGAGGGGGAGGGGAGGGGGTTTCGTCGCTGAGAGAAGCAGGGAAATTGTACATATTGTGCACAACTCCCCCACCCCACCCCCACACCCACCCACACACACCACTTAAAACACTGACATCAATACACTTAATCTACAGTGGGCTTTGTATGTATGTATGTGTGTGTGTGTGTGTGTGTGTGTGTGTGTGTTGTGCACCCAGGCCTGTTTCCGCCGCTTCTTCCGCTCAGGCAAACAGGAGCGTTACAGGTGAAGTGAAGTGAATTATATTTATATAGCGCTTTTTTCTCTAGTGACTCAAAGCGCTTTACAGAGTGAAACCCAATATCTAAGTTACATTCAAACCAGTGTGGGTGGCACTGGGAGCAGGTGGGTCAAGTGTCTTGCCCAAGGACACAACGGCAGTGACTAGGTTGGCAGAAGCGGGAATTGAACCTGCAACCCTCAAGTTGCTGGCACAGCCGCTCTACCAACCGAGCTAAACCGCCCCAAACAACAGGAGGGAAGGCCGTTCATTTTTTTTCCCCCTCCGGCAACAATTTCGCCAAGCGGTCTCTCCCACAGGCGGATCCGGCTTGCGATCCCAGGTCAAACAGCAGAACCGGGTCTGCGGCAGGTGTAAACAGCCTGGGGCTTGTCAGAAGGCTTTTACCTTTTCTACAAACCCCCGTTTCCATAGGAGTTGGGTAATTGTGTTAGATGTAAATTTAACGGAATACAGTGATCCTGAAATCCTTTTCAAGCCATATTCAGTTGAATATGCTACAAAGACAACATATTTGATGTTCAAACTCATAAACATATTTTTTTGTGCAAATAATCATTAACTTTAGAATTTGATGCCAGCAACACGTGACAAAGAAGTAGGAAAAAGGTGGCAATAAATGCTGATAACGTTGAGGAATGCTCATCAAACGCTTATTTGGAACATCCCACAGGTGTGCAGGCTAATTGGGAACAGGTGGGTGCCATGATTGGGTATAAAAACAGCTTCCCAAAAAATGCTCAGTCTTTCACAAGAAAGGATGGGGCGAGGTACACCCCTTTGTCCACAACTGTGTGAGCAAATAGTCAAACAGTTTAAGAACAACCTTTCTCAAAGTGACATTGCAAGAAATTTAGGGATTTCAACATCTACGCTCCATAATATCATCAAAAGGTTCAGAGAATCTGGAGAAATCACTCCACGTAAGCGGCATGGCCGGAAACCAACATTGAATGACCGTGACCTTCCATCCCTCAGACGGCACTGTATCAAAAACCGACATCAATCTCTAAAGGATATCACCACATGGGCTCAGGAACACTTCAGGAAACCACTGTCACTAAATACAGTTGGTCGCTACATCTGTAAGTGCAAGTTAAAGCTCTATTAAGCAAAGCGAAATGCCATTTATCAACAACATCCAGAAACACCGCCGGCTTCTCTGAGCCCGAGATCATCTAAGATGGACTGATGCAAAGTGGAAAAGTGTTCTGTGGTTTGACGAGTCCACATTTCAAATTGTTTTTGGAAATATTCGACATCGTGTCATCTGGACCAAAGGGGAAGCAAACCATCCAGACTGTTATCGACGCAAAGTGTAAAAGCCAGCATGTGTGATGGTATGGGGGTGCATTAGTGCCCAAGGCATGGGTAACTTACACATCTGTGAAGGCACCATTAATGCTGAAAGGTACATACAGGTTTTGGAACAACATATGCTGCCATCTTTTACATGGACGCCCCTGCTTATTTCAGCAAGACAATGCCAAGCCACATTCAGCACGTGTTACAACAGCGTGGCTTCATCAAAAAAGGGTGCGGGTACTTTCCTGGCCCGCCTGCAGTCCAGACCTGTCTCCCATGGAAAATGTGTGGCGCATTATGAAGCGTAAAATACGACAACGGAGACCCCGGACTGTTGAAGGACTGAAGCTCTACATAAAACAAGAATGGGAAAGAATTCCACTTTCAAAGCTTCAACAATTAGTTTCCTCAGTTCCCAAACGTTTATTGAGTGTTGTTAAAAGAAAAGGTGATGTAACACAGTGGTGAACATGCCCTTTCCCAACTACTTTGGCACGTGTTGCAGCCATGAATTTCTAAGTTAGTTATTATTTGCAAAAAAATAAATAAAGTTTATGAGTTTGAACATCAAATATGTTGTCTTTGTAGCATATTCAACTGAATATGGCTTGAAAAGGATTTGCAAATCATTGTATTCTGTTTATATTTACATCTAACACAATTTCCCAACTCATATGGAAACGGGGTTTGTACTTTGTTTGCTTGTGACAATGTTGGACAAGCTGGTTCAACCGTCGTCTTTGGGTCTACAGTTTTTCGGTTCAGATTCTTTAGAATCCGAATCCGAATAGTTTTTATTGCCATTGTTTGAGAACAGGTTCACAAACGGAATTTTTCTTGGCGCAATCCTGCAACATAAACACACCCATCCATCCATTTCCTACCGCTTGTCCCTTTTGGGGTGGCGGGGGGTGCTGGAGCCTATCTCAGGTGCATTCGGGCGGAAGGGCGGGGTACACCCTGGACAAGTCGCCACCTCATCACAGGGCCATAACACAGAACAGGTAATAAAACGAGCTGTAACTGAGCTGTCAGATCTTGTTATTGTTCATGTGTTTGATGGCCGAGGGGGAAAAAACTGTTCCGGTGGCAGGGAAGTGTGGGTCTGGATGGACCGTAGTGTCTTAACTGAGGGGGGAAGGGAGAATAGTTTGTGTCCAGGGTGAGAAGAGTCAGCTGTGATCCCAGCCACACGTCTCCTGGTCCTGGAGGGGAACAGGTCCTGCAGGCAGGGTTGGGCGATGTGGTCTTTTATTAATATCTCCATATTTTTAGGCCATGTCGCGATACATCATATCAGGGGTCACCAACGCGGTGCCCCGTAAGGACCAGATGGCCTGTTCTAAAAATAGCTCAAATAGCAGCACTTACCAGTGAGCTGCCTCTATTTTTTAAATTGTATTTATTTACTAGCAAGCTGGTCTCACTTTGCTGGACATTTTTAATTCTAAGAGAGACAAAACTCAAATTGAATTTGAAATCCAAGAAAATATTTGAAAGACTTGGTCTTCACTTGTTTAAATAAATTCAATTTTTTTTTTACTTTGCTTCTTATAACTTTCAGAAAGACAATTTTAGAGAAAAAATACAACCTGAAAAAATTATTTTGGGATTTTTAAACACATATACATTTTTCCCTTTTAAATTCCTTCCTCTTCTTTCCTGACAATTTAAATCAATGGTCAAGTATTTTATTTTTTTTTTATTGTAAAGATTAATAAAAACATTTTACCGGTGATTTAATTCTTCATTTTAGCTTCTGTTTTTTCGACGAAGAATATTTGTGAAATATTTCTTCAAACTTATTATGATTAAAATTCAAAAAACATATTCTGGCAAATCAAATCTGGCGGCATAGCTCGGTTGGTAGAGTGGCCGTGCCAGCAACTTGAGGGTTGCAGGTTCGATTCCCGCTTGTGCCATCCTAGTCACTGCCGTTGTGTCCTTGGGCAAGACACTTTACCCACCTGCTCCCAGTGCCACCCACACTGCTTTAAATGGAACTTAGATATTGGCTTTCACTATGTAAAGCGCTTTGAGTCACTAGAGAAAAAGCGCTATATAAAAATAATTCACTTCACTTCACTTCAAACAAATCTGTAGAATCTAATTTAAATCTTATTTCAAAGTCTTTTGTATTTCTTAAAAAAAAAAATTGTTCTGGAAAATCTAGAAGAAATAATGATTTGTCTTTGTTAGAAATATAGCTTGGTCCAATTTGTTATATATTCTAACAAAGTGCAGATTGGATTTTAACCTATTTAAAACATGTCATCAAAATTCTAAAATTAATCTTAATCAGGAAAAATTACTAATAATGTTCCATAAAAAATTGTTTTTTAATTTTTTCAAAAAGATTTTTTCTGTTTTTGAAGATAAACTATGTTTCAAAATTTTATTTTCATTGTTTTCATGTTTTCTCCTCTTTTAAAACGTTTAATTAAGTGTTTTTTTCATCATTTATTCTTTACACAAAACCTTCCGTAAAAGGGAAAAAAATGTAGGACGGAATGACGAACAAAAATACCCATTTTTTAAATATATATATATATATATATATATATATATATATATAGATTTATTTATTAAGTGTAAATTGAGCAAATTGGCTATTTCTGGCAATTTATTGAAGTGTGTATCAAACTGGTAGCCCTTGGCATTAATCAGTACCCAAGAAGTAACTCTTGGTTTCAAAAAGGTTGCTGACCCCTGCATCATATATATCTGGATATTTTGCCTTGGCCTTGAATGAACACTTGATGCATATAATCCCAGCAGTATGATGATTCTATGTGTCTACATAATATATGCTACTTTTAATCTTTTATGCAGAGAGGGAAATAACTACTAAAAGTGTATTTATTAAACAGTTATTAAGCAGTGGCACAAACATTCATGTCATTTCCAAAACTGAAAGCGCAAGACTGTCAGAGACATTTTAAAACAAGCTATTAGTCATGTTCTCTTTTGCAGGACTGTCCGGGGTGTCCGGGCGGGGTTTCTTAAATGCCTCAAATGTCCGGCGTTTTGTGTCAAGGTTGCATTTATTTTCAATGTTCGTACAGTATTAAGAGTGTCAGGCTTGTCCCTGACAGTTTGGCCATGTTTAAGTTTTAGTCTTTGTTTCCTGTCTGAGCTCTTATTTGCGCTCAGCACTCTGGACAATATTTACCATATTTATTTACATATTTAATCCACAGTAAAAAGCCTGCACAGGATAGGAGGTAGGAAATACTGACTCCCACCCCCTCAGCACACTGGGAATCAGCATTCTCCTCTCTAGTCAGTTTTTACCAGTCAATTTATACTTTTTATTGTCTCGTTCTTTTACATTGCCTCTTAGAGTGGTCTCAGGCCATATTGTATATTGTGTGGTTTCTTCTTTTTTAAATGCAAAGCACCTCAGGGAAGCAACCTAAATTTCGTTGGACCTGTACATGCTAATGTTACATTTTAACATCATGCTAGGTTAGCAGCATGCTACATGCTAATGTTATAGTCTAATGTCATGCAAGGTTACAACACCTGCATGGTTGTTTTAGCCACATGCTAACATTACATTTTAACATCATATAGAATATCTAAGTGAGCTGCATGCTAACATTACAGTTTAACATCGTACTAGGTTAGCAACACTAGCATAGCTATGTGTACTGCATGCTAACATTGCATTTTAGCATTATGCTATGTTAGTACGACTAGCATAACTATGTGACTTACATGCTAACATTACATATTAAAATCATTCTAAGTTAGCAGCACTAGCATAGCTATGTTATTTACATGCTAACATTACATTTTACCATTGTACTAAGTTAGCAACACTAGAAAAGCTGTGAACTGCATGCTAACATTACATTTTAAAATCATACTCGGTTTGCAACACTAGAATAGCTACGTTAACATCATGCTAACATTACATTTTAGCATCATGCTAGGTTTGGACACCAACATAGCTATGTGACTTGCATGCTAACATTGCCTCTTAACATCATACTCAATTAGTAACACACTACATGCTAATGTTACATTTTAACACCATGCTAGGTTAGCAGCATGCTACATGCTAATGTTATAGTCTAATGTCATGCAAGGTTACAACACCTGCATGGTTGTTTTAGCCACATGCTAACATTACATTTTAACATCATATAGAATATCTAAGTGAGCTGCATGCTAACATTACAGTTTAACATCGTACTAGGTTAGCAACACTAGCATAGCTATGTGTACTGCATGCTAACATTGCATTTTAGCATTATGCTATGTTAGTACGACTAGCATAACTATGTGACTTACATGCTAACATTGCATATTAAAATCATTCTAAGTTAGCAGCACTAGCATAGCTATGTTATTTACATGCTAACATTACATTTTACCATTGTACTAAGTTAGCAACACTAGAAAAGCTGTGAACTGCATGCTAACATTACATTTTAAAATCATACTCGGTTTGCAACACTAGAATAGCTACGTTAACATCATGCTAACATTACATTTTAGCATCATGCTAGGTTTGGACACCAACATAGCTATGTGACTTGCATGCTAACATTGCCTCTTAACATCATACTCAATTAGTAACACACTACATGCTAATGTTACATTTTAACACCATGCTAGGTTGGCAAAATGCTACATGCTAATGTTATAGTCTAATGTCATGCAAGGTTACAACACCTGCATGGTTGTTTTAGCCACATGCTAACAATACATTTTAACATCATATAGAATATCTAAGTGAGCTGCATGCTAACATTACAGTTTAACATCGTACTAGGTTGGCAACACTAGTATAGCTATGTGAACTGCATGCTAACATTGCATTGTAGCATTATGCTATGTTAGTACGACTAGCATAACTATGTGACTTACATGCTAACATTACATATTAAAATCATTCTAAGTTAGCAGCACTAGCATAGCTATGTTATTTACATGCTAACATTACATTTTACCATTGTACTAAGTTAGCAACACTAGAAAAGCTGTGAACTGCATGCTAACATTACATTTTAAAATCATACTCGGTTTGCAACACTAGAATAGCTACGTTAACATCATGCTAACATTACATTTTAGCATCATGCTAGGTTTGGACACCAACATAGCTACATGTATGTGACTTGCATGCTAACATTGCATCTTAACATCATACTCTATTAGTAACACACTACATGCTAATGTTACATTTTAACATCATGCTAGGTTAGCAACACGCTACATGCTAATGTTATAGTCTAATGTCATGCAAGGTTACAACACTAGCATGGTTGTTTTAGCCACATGCTAACATTACATTTTGACATCATATAGAATAGCTAAGTGAGCTGCATGCTAACATTACAGTTTAACATCGTACTAGGTTGGCAACACTAGCATAGCTATGTGAACTGCATGCTAACATTGCATTTTAGCATTATGCTATGTTAGTACACTAGCATAGCTATGTGACTTACATGCTAACATTACATTTTAAAATCATTCTAAATTAGCAACACTAGCATAGCTATGTTATTTACATGCTGACATTACACTTGACCATTTTGCTAGGTTAGCAACACTGGAATAGCTATGTTATTTACATTTTACCGTTAAACTAGGTTAGCAACACTAGAATAGCTATGTTAACTGCATGCTAACATTACATTTTAGCATCATGCTAAGTTTGGACACCAACATAGCGATGTGAATGACATGCTAACATTGCATTTTAACACCATACTCAATTAGTAACACGCTACACGCTAATGTTACATTTTAACATCATGCTAGGTTGGCAAAATGCTACATGCTAATGTTATAGTCTAATGTCATGCAAGGTTACAACACCTGCATGGTTGTTTTAGCCACATGCTAACATTACATTTTAACATCATATAGAATAGCTAAGTGAGCTGCATGCTAACATTACAGTTTAACATCGTACTAGGTTAGCAACACTAGCATAGCTATGTGAACTGCATGCTAACATTGCATTTTAGCATTATGCTATGTTAGTACGACTAGCATAACTATGTGACTTACATGCTAACATTACATTTTAAAATCATTCTAAATTAGCAACACTAGCATAGCTATGTTATTTACATGCTGACATTACACTTGACCATTTTGCTAGGTTAGCAACACTGGAATAGCTATGTTATTTACATTTTACCATTAAACTAGGTTAGCAACACTAGAATAGCTATGTTAACTGCATGCTAACATTACATTTTAGCATCATGCTAAGTTTGGACACTAACATAGCGATGTGAATGACGTGCTAACATTGCATTTTAACATCATACTCGGTGAGTAACACTTGCATACAGTTAGCATGCTTAGACAAAAATACCAAATGTGTTGTTGACAAAACTCGAGGAGGCAGCTTTTACAATTTGGTGAGGATCTGGATGAAGGTGCGGGGTGTGCAAGCCTGCAGTTGAATGACTGCTCCTCCGGGGCACACATGGCTGAGCCAGAGACACATTTTTAATTACCAGGCTGTGATTTGACAGCCTGGGCATGGCGGAGGACAAGAGACACTCCCCGCCTGGTCCTCTTCATTTGTCTTGGCGTGACACGCACACGCTGACAGAGTAATTAGCTTTGCGCAGAAAGGAGGACGCAGCGTAAAAGCGGGGGGTGCTGGTGTGTATCATAGATTGTCTTGCAATCAGGTTCGTTTCCACAGGAAGTCTCCCGTGGCGTTCAGTGGCGCTTTAACCTCGCTGATACGTGACCACCGACCTCAGAACATGCAGGAGGTGTTCATTGGACCGCCTGCTGCTCACCTTTTTCTTCCTTCTCAGTGGGAGGGGCCGCAGCCAACGCCACTCCACCGCCGCACCTTTTTACATCCCATAATGTTTGCATTTTTACTCGCCGCAACAGCCTGCATATGTCATACAATTCATTTAAATCAATGAATACAATTAATTTCATGAAGTAAATACAATGCATTAAAAAATATTATGTGAAAGATTAATACAATACATTGACAAATAATTAATATGAAAAATAAATTCATTTTATTAAATGAACAATCACCATGTATTTGAATATATAAACATAATTAATAATTAAAAAAAATACATTACATTAAAAAATAAATACAGTTGACTCCGAGAGGGACAAGCAGTAGAAAATGGATGAAAAAAATGAATACAATTAATTGGAAAAATAATTTGACAAGTGAATACAATGCATGAAAAAGTAAATGCATTTGATTTAAAAAATACAATTAATTTTGAAAAAAATGTATTCATTTAAATAAATACAATAAATTGAAATATAAATAGGATTAATTTCAGTGAATACGAAATTGTATTTTAATAAAAATAAATACTAATATTTTAATGCATTCATACATAGAAAACATACAATTTATGTAAAAGAATAATTAAAAATAATTTTGATTAAAAAAAATAGAATGTATTAAAATATATGAATACAATTCAACTCACAACTTATTAGAGAAAAAGAAATAATTTCAAAAAATATATTAATTTAAATAAATACATCCAATTAATTTGTATATATAAATACAATCCATTTGAAAAAATAAATACAATTCATTTGGATGAATGAAAAATGTTTATTTTTAAAAATAAACACTATTATTTTTAGGATTTTTTGATAATTAATTAAATTAATTTAAATAAATAAATAAATACAATTTATTAAAAAAATTCAGTGAATACGAAATTATATTTAAAAAAATAAATGCTCATAATTTTGTACAATTTTTGTAAAATGAATACAATTATTGTAAAAAAATAAATTAAAAATAGATTTAATTAATTTGAAGAAAAAAACTGTCATTTGAAAAAAATAAATATGATGTATTAAAATATATAAATACCATTCAACTAAAAAAAGTTTAAAAAATACAATACATTAAAAAACAATTACAATTAATAAAACATTTTTTACAATTTGAAAAAAAAAATACAATTAATTTGAAAAATAAATACCATTTATCAAGTGCACAGATAACATTTGTTTAAATGTATGAACACAATTCATTTGAAAAAATAAATACATTACATGAAAAATAAATACATCACATTAAAAATAAATACAATTGACCCCGAGAGGGACAAGCGGTAGTAAAATGGATGGATGGGTAAAGAAAATAAAAAATACAATTAATTGGAAAAATATCCTTATTAGAAAAATAAATACAATTGACCCTGAGAAGGAAAAGTGGTATAAAATGAATGGATGGAAGGATTTCAAAAAATAATACAATTAATTGGAAAAATAAATGATTTGACAAGTGAATACAACGCATGAAAAAGTAAATGCAATTGATTTTAAAAAAAATACAATCAACTTGGAAAAAAATGCATTTAAATAAATGAATGAATACAATTAATTTCAGTGAATACGAAACTATTTGAAAAAATAAATGCTTATATTTTAATACATTCACACAATTTTTGTCAAATGAATACAATTAATGTAAAAAATAAATTGATTAAAAATAGATTCAAATCATTAAAAAAACTGTTATTTGGAAAAAATATACATAGTGTATTAAGATATATAAATACCATTAAACTAAAAAAAGTAAAAAAAAAACAATACATTGAAACATAAATACAATTAATTAAAAAAATAAACAGATAGCATTTATTTAAATGTATAAACACAATTCATTTAAAAAAATAAATACATTACATAAAATTATCCAAATGCTAACATTACATTTTAACATTATACCAGGTTAGCAACATTAGCATAGCTATGTGAACTGCATGCTAACATTACATTTTAGTGTAACAGTATAACAAATACAAACAATATTTAAACAAAAAAAGATTTAATATGAAAACAAAAAATTGAGATAGAATACGCACAGAGTGATTTGCCAGAATAACATCATAAATATTTTAAATTAATTGACTAAACGCTAAACAGTATTTACATTTAATGTGAAAAAATAGATAATTATATAAATAGTAGTAAAAATATGTCAAATAAAAAATATGTAAATAAATTAATTTGAAAAATAATTACATTCCATTGTGATGTAGAAATATATTCATATAAATATTCATATACATATTCATGTATTTGTCATGACTCGGACTTGGATTGTTTTCCCGAGGTGCAAAGCGACTAAATCGGACAACGGTCGAAGGTACAAACATTATTTAATCTTAAATCAACACAGGAACAAACAAGGTGGTACAAAAACTTGGCTGTGAAAACAAAACTTGCGCCAAGGCAAAACTATGGACATAAACTAAAACTTGCACAATGGCATAAATATGAACAACTACAACAAAAACACTTACTGTGACCGAGAAAAGGATAAGAAAAAAGGCAGCATGGATATCGTGGGTTTGTCGAGGGTGAGAGATGATGTATAGGAGGTGATGTCACCAGGCTGACTACCTGGCAACTACAGGCTTAAATAATGCTGTGATGATTAGTGAAAACAGTTACGTGACATGGGGACAGGTGAAAACTAGTGGGTTGGCATGGAAACAAAGCAAACAAGGAAGTGCAAAAACCGGAAGCAATGGAGTCTTGAGCCAAACAGAACATAAAACAAAACATGATCAGAAGACATGACAGTATTCACCCTCATAGCCATATCTTGTACATGTGTCTATTGTGTCGCATCAGCACATTTTCCAGGGCCGCTCCCTTGTGACAACATGAATATGCGATGGCAGGCAAGCGCCTGTCAGCACAAACGCTCACATGTCGGCGCTCATGTGACCTCCAGCGTTTGTCTCCAGTCTTGGTGACCACACTTCATGTTTGCTCTGCAAAACCCGAGGAGCTAGAGTAGACAAATGAGTTTTAAGACGGGACTTAAATGCTTCTACTGAGGTAGCATCTCGAAATGTTACTGCTAGAACATTCCAGAGTACTGGAGCCCCGATAGAAAACGCTCTATAGCCCGCAGACTTTTTTTGGGCTCTGGGAATCACTAATGCAGGGGTGTCCAAACTTTTTCCACTTAGGGTCGCAGACTGAAAAATCAAAACAAGCGGGGGCCATTTTGACATTTTTCTGTTTTAAAAACCAACACAATATATGTATAACCGTTTTGGTCAAAAAATAAATAAAAATGTGTCATTATTCAGTGTAATTTTGTTTTATTATTGTTCAAGATTTAAATCTCTAGATCAGGGGTGCCCACACTTTTTCTGCAGGCGAGCTACTTTTCAATTGACCAACTCGAGGGGATCTACCTCATTTATATATATCATTTATATTTATTTATTTATGAAAGAGACATTTTTGTAAACAAGTTAAATGTGTTTAATGATAATACAAGCATGTGTAACACATATAGATGTCTTTCTTTCACAAAGACAAGAATATAAGTTGGTGTATTACCTGATTCTGATGACTTGCATTGATTGGAATCAGACAGTAATGATGATAACGCCCACATTTTCAAATGGAGGAGAAAAAAAGTTGTCCTTTCTGTACAATACCACATGAAAGTGGTTGGTTTTTGGCATCTAATTCATCCAGCTTCCATACACTTTACAAGAAAAACATTGGCGGCAAATTCCGTAGCTTGCTTGATTGACATTCACGGCACCCGAGGGTCTTGTGAGATGACGCTGGCTGCTGCCAGTTCATTATTATGAAAAAATGACAGAGAGGAAGGCGAGAAACACTTTTTATTTCAACAGACTTTCGCGCCGTCCCTTCCGTCAAAACTCTAAAGGCCGACTGCACATTTCCTATCTTCACAATAAAAGCCCTGCTTCATGCTGCCTGCGCTAACTAAATAAGAGTCTCGGAAAGCTGGCGTGCACAAGTGATGTGCACGCCAGCTCTCTGATGGATCGCTTGTGCACGCCAGTTTTCCGAGACTCTGTATTTAGTTAGCGCAGGCAGCATGAAGCAGGGCTTTTATTGTGAAGATAGGAAATGTGCAGTCGGCCTTTAGAGTTTTGACGGAAGGGACGGCGTTGAAATAAAAAGTGTTTCTCGCCTTCCTCTCGGTCATATTTTCATAATAATGATCTTGCAGCAGCCAGCGTCATCTCACAAGACCCTCCGGTACCGTGAATGTCATTTAAGTGACGTCTTGGTGAAGATTGATGATCACTCATTTTTAGGTCTATTTTTTTTAAAAGCCTGGCTGGAGATCGACTGACACACCCCCCGCGGTCGACTGGTAGCTCGCGATCGACGTAATGGGCACCCCTGCTCTAGATCAACATTATGTCAGGTTCGCCCCTGACAGTTTGGTTATGTTGTAGTTTTTTCCTCTGCATTTGTCTTTATTTCCTCTGTGTGTGTGTAGTATTTCCTGTCAGCGCTCTTATTTTGTCTGTTTCCTGTGTTTCTTCCCTGAGTGCTGTGTCCCCTGAGCTGTGGCTGATTGGCACCTGGCCACACCTGGTGTCAATCAGCCTGGAGGCTATTTGAACCTGCCTTCCCATACAGTCTGGGCTGGATTATTGTCGTTGCTACCTGTGGTGTCAATGTAGCGTTGCGGTAAGCTATATTTGGTAGCTGTTTGTTCCCTGCTTCCAGTTTTCTTTGTTCTTAGCCAAGTCTTATTATCCGCCTCGTGCGCGCTTTTTGTGAGTACCCTTTTGTTTGTTCGTGTTCTAGTATTTTAATTAAATATTGTTTTCCTGTTCCATGCCTGCCTCCTTCTCTGCATCTTGGGGTTCGTCACAAACTAACTTTGACACATTAGGTCCATCTGTCAATATAATGATTTTAAATATTTAAGTTGTATGCTTTTTTTCCTCAAAGAAAACCCTGTTTTTTGATGGAAAAAACCACAAAATATGCATAATTATCACCCAATATTTTTTTAGGTGGAATATTTGAGATTATAAAATAATTGGAGCCTTAAAGTCAATAACGAATAACACCATTGATTTTAATTCATTATTATTTTTTGAGCAATGACACTTAAAAACAAATCACACTAAAATGATTGGGGATCCAAAAGGGTCCTTCTCATTAAAGTGTTTTTTACTGTTTACTTTTAACACAAAAATCTCGAGATCAACTTCAGATCTGTCCGTCAATTATAAGTTTTATTGTTGTTTATGTTTTTTGTTTGTTCATTTTAGGCCCTTTTAAAAAAAACAGCTCAGTTTTTTATATGTCAAACACAAAATATGCAACATTTTCCCCCCCAAAAATATCTCAAAGTGGAAAATTTAACGTGGCGTGGCGCAGTGGGAGAGTGGCCGTGCGCAACCCGAGGGTCCCTGGTTCAAATCCCACCTAGTACCAACCTCATCACGTCCGTTGTGTCCTGAGCAAGACACTTCACCCTTGCTCCTGATGGGTGCTGGTTGGCGCCTTGCATGGCAGCTCCCTCCATCAGTGTGTGAATGTGTAAATGTGGAAGTAGTGTCAAAGCGCTTTGAGTACCTTGAAGGTAGAAAAGCGCTATACAAGTACAACCCATTTATCATTTAAGTGTTTGGAGCCTTGAATAGATCAATAATTCATAATGACATTGATTTTGATTCATTATTATTTTTTAAAGCAAGAAACAGCCTGCATGATGTCAGGACTTGGACTATGGGATAGTTTGTTTTTCCAACGCAAAGGAAAATTGGCACGAGCGAGACGTGAATGTGAGTACATATTTATTTATGACTAACACTACCAAACTACAACAAATGGCGCGCACAATGGCGTAGAACAAACTAGACTACTGGAAACAAAACTAAACAACTGTGACATAACTAAACCAAAAACGTACTGGACATGAGCAGGAGGGAATAAACGGCACGGCTTGGCATGAATCGGGTTGAGGGACATGTAAAGTTGCCAGACTGACTTCCTGGCAACTTGCGGTTTAAATAATAGCTATGATGATTGAAAACAGGTGCATGAGATGGGGATAGGGGCGTGGCATGAGGGCAAGGTGAAAATTATCGCAGATCTTCAATTTCGACTCTTTAAATATTCCAACTGCTTCCACAGTGAAGTGTTTTAAGTCTCGTCTTAAGACCCACTTTTATTCTTTGGCTTTTAACACTACGTGAGTTGTGTGGTCCTCTGTGTTTTTTATATTTAGATTTCTATTTTACTGTTTTAATTCCTTTTACCCTTTAAAATGGTTTTTAATCACATTTATTTTGTACTGTTTTTATATTGGTTTTATATGTATTTAATTTTTGGTTTTACTCAGTCATTGGTGGAGCTTACTATTGTTTTTAATATTGTTTTTAACATGGCTGTGCAGCACTTTGGAAATGTTCTTGTTGTTTAAATGTGCTATATAAATCAAGTGGATTGGATTTAAAATTCAAAATTCAACCCAAAATAATGAATAGAAAAACTAGCTAATTTGAACATTTTTGGAAAAATAAAAAATAATAATTTATGGAACATCATTAGTAATTTTTCCTGATTAAGATTAATTTCAAAATGTTGATGACTTGTTTTAAATAGGTTAAAATCCAATCTGCACTTTGTTAGAATATATAACAAATTGGACTTAGCTATATTTCTAACAAAGACAAATCATTATTTTTTCTGGATTTTCCAGAACTAACATTTAAAAGATATTCAAAATACTTTGAAATAAGATTTAAATTTGACTCTACAGATTTTCTAGATTTGCCAGATTTTTTTTTTTTAAATTTTAATCATAATGTGAAGTGTGAAGTGAATTATATTTATATAGCGCTTTTCTCTAGTGACTCAAAGCGCTTTTACATAGTGAAACCCAATATCTAAGTTACATTTAAACCAGTGTGGGTGGCACTGGGAGCAGGTGGGTAAAGTGTCTTGCCCAAGGACACAACGGCAGTGACTAGGATGGCGGAAGCGGGAATCGAACCTGCAACCCTCAAGTTGCTGGCACGGCCACTCTACCAACCGAGCTATAAGTTTGAAGAAAAATTTCACACATATTCTTCGCTGAAAAAACAGAAGCTAAAATGAAGAATTAAATTAAAATGTATTTATTATTCTTTACAATAAAAAAATAAAAAATACTTGAACATTGATTTAAATTGTCAGGAAAGAAGAGGAAGGAATTTAAAAGGTAAAAAGGTATATGTGTTTAAAAATCCTAAAAATCATTTTTAAGGTTGTATTTTTTCTCTAAAATTGTCTTTCTGAAAGTTATAAGAAGCAAAGTAAAAAATATAAACAAGTGAAGACCAAGTCTTTCAAATATTTTCTTGGATTTTCAAATTCTATTTGAGTTTTGTCTCTCTTAGAATTAAAAATGTCCAGCAAAGCGAGACCAGCTTGCTAGTAAATAAATACAATTTAAAAAAATAGAGGCAGCTCACTGGTAAGTGCTGCTATTTGAGCTATTTTTAGAACAGGCCAGCGGGCGACTCATCTGGTCCTTACGGGCGACCTGGTGCCCGCGGGCCCCGTCTTGGTGACCCCGGGCGTACGCTATAAAATACTGTATCCACTGACGTCACGGCCCGGTTTTTTCCCCACCTTTTTGCTAATGGATGCTTTAGTGTGGCGCTGCTTCAGTGGTGAGTTCAGTGGTGAGTTCAGTGGTGAGTTCAGTGGCGAGTTCAGTGGCGAGTTCAGTGGTGAGTTCAGTGGTGAGTGCAGTGGTGAGTTCAGTGGTGAGTTCAGTGGTGAGTTCAGTGGCGAGTTCAGTGGCGAGTTCAGTGGCGAGTTCAGTGGCGAGTTCAGTGGCGAGTTCAGTGGCGAGTTCAGTGGCGAGTTCAGTGGCGAGTTCAGTGGTGAGTGCGCCGCCAGGATTTACGAGGGCTGGAATTCCCTTCCTCTGCAGATCTGCTCATGCAGAGTAATGGCTCCATTTGGCGGAGGCAGACCGGCCCAGACTTGATGGACAATGGTCCTGTGGAGGCGGAGGGAGAGAGGGAGAGGGGGAAGAGGTGACTCGGTCAGAACATCCACTCAAAGGAAGAGTTGTGTGCGTCACGTGGACTAAAAGCCAGCAGAAGCATGAAAAAAGGCAGAGCAAATATGTCTGGAAATAAAAATGAAACCTTTCCCTTTGGTTTCTTTTTGTGTTGAAGACACCAGACAGTCAGACTCTCTAAAAAGTCTCATATAATCAATCAATCAATCAATGTTTATTTATATAGACCTAAATCACAAGTGTCTCAAAGGGCTGCACAAGCCATGAAGACACCCTCGGCTCAGATCCCACATCAGGGCAAGGAAAAACTCGGGACGATGAGAAACCTTGGAGGGGACCGCAAACGGTGCAATGGACGTCGAGTGGATCTAGTGTGAGAGTCCAGTCCATAGTGGATCTAACATAATAGTGAGAGTCCAGTCCATAGTGGATCTAACATAATAGTGAGAGTCCAGTCCATAGTGGATCTAACATAATAGTGAGAGTCCAGTCCATGGTGGATCTAACATAATAGTGAGAGTCCAGTCCATAGTGGATCTAACATAATAGTGAGAGTCCAGTCCATAGTGGATCTAACATAATAGTGAGAGTCCAGTCCATAGTGGATCTAAAATAATAGTGAGAGTCCAGTCCATAGTGGATCTAACATAATAGTGAGAGTCCAGTCCATAGTGGATCTAACATAATAGTGTGAGTCCAGTCCATAGTGGATCTAACATAATAGTGAGAGTTCAGTCCATACTGGATCTAACATAATAGTGAGAGTCCAGTCCATAGTGGATCTAACATAATAGTGAGAGTCCAGTCCATAGTGGATCTAAAATAATAGTGAGAGTCCAGTCCATAGTGGATCTAACATAATAGTGAGAGTCCAGTCCATAGTGGATCTAACATAATAGTGTGAGTCCAGTCCATAGTGGATCTAACATAATAGTGAGAGTCCAGTCCAAAGTGGATCTAACATAATAGTGTGAGTCCAGTCCGTAGTGGATCTAACATAATAGTGAGAATCCAGTCCATAGTGGATCTAATATAATAGTGTGAGAGTCCAGTCCATAGTGGATCTAACATAATAGTGAGAGTCCAGTCCATAGTGGATCTAACATAATAGTGAGAGTCCAGTCCATAGTGGATCTAACATAATAGTGTGAGAGTCCAGTCCATAGTGGATCTAACATAATAGTGAGAGTCCAGTCCATAGTGGATCTAACATAATAGTGAGAGTCCAGTCCATAGTGGATCTAACATAATAGTGAGAGTCCAGTCCATAGTGGGGCCAGCAGGAGACCATCCCAAGCAGAGACAGGTCAGCAGCACAGAGATGTCCCCAACCGATGCACAGGCGAGCGGTCCACCTCGGGTCCCGACTCTGGACAGCCAGCACTTCATCCATGGCAAAGGGACCTGTGGCCCCCCCTCCCTCCCTCCATGAAGGAAAGGGGGGCAAAGCAGAAAAGAAACGGCAGATCAACTGGTCTAAAATGGGGGTCTATTTAGAGTATACGAATGAGTTTTAAGATGGGACTTAAATTCTTCTACCAAAATGGATACATGGATGATACATCAGAGGTTTGGGAGAATGTCATGTGGTCAGATGAAACCAAAATAGAACTTTTTGGTATAAACTCAACTGGTGGTGTTTGGAGGAAGAAGAATACTGAGTTGCATCCCAAGAACACCATACCTACTGTGAAGCATGGGGGTGGAAACATCATGCTTTGGGGCTGTTTTTCTGCTAAGGGGACAGGACGATTGATCCGTGTTAAGGAAAGAATGAATGGGGCCATGTATCGTGAGATTCGGAGCCAAAACCTCCTTCCATCAGTGAGAGCTTTGAATGGTTGACCAAATACTTATTTTCCACCATCATTTACAAATAAATTCTTTAAAATTCCCACAATGTGAATTCCTGGGTTCTTTTTTCACATTCTGTCTCTCACAGTTGAAGTGTACCTATGATGAAAATGACAGACCTCTGTCATCATTTGAAGTGGGAGAACTTGCACAATCGCTCGCTGACTAAATACTGTTTTGCCCCACTGTACTTTGTGTGTGTGATAGTGCACATGTATTTGTGGTGGTCAACATTTGTTTGTGGTGGTCAACATTTGTTTGTGGTGGATTACATGTATTTGTGGTGGTCAACATGTATTTGTGGTGGTCAACATTTGTTTGTGGTGGTCAACATTTGTTTGTGGTGGATTACATGTATTTGTGGTGGTCAACATTTGTTTGTGGTTGTCAACATGTATTTGTGGTGGTCAACATTTGTTTGTGGTTGTCAACATGTATTTGTGGTGGTCAACATTTGTTTGTGGTTGTCAACATGTATTTGTGGTGGTCAACATTTGTTTGTGGTGGTCAACATTTGTTTGTGGTGGATTACATGTATTTGTGGTGGTCAACATTTGTTTGTGGTGGTCAACATGTATTTGTGGTGGTCAACATGTATTTGTGGTGGTCAACATGTATTTGTGGTGGTCAACATTTGTTTGTGGTTGTCAACATGTATTTGTGGTGGTCAACATGTATTTGTGTCGATCCACATGTATTTGTGGTGGTCAACATTTGTTTGTGGTGGTCAACATGTATTTGTTGTGGTCAACATGTATTTGTGGTGGTCAACATGTATTTGTGGTGGTCAACATGTATTTGTGGTGGTCAACATGTATTTGTGGTGGTCAACATTTGTTTGTGGTGGTCAACATTTGTTTGTGGTGGATTACATGTATTTGTGGTGGTCAACATTTGTTTGTGGTGGTCAACATGTATTTGTGGTGGTCAACATGTATTTGTGGTGGTCAACATGTATTTGTGGTGGTCAACATTTGTTTGTGGTTGTCAACATGTATTTGTGGTGGTCAACATGTATTTGTGTCGATCCACATGTATTTGTGGTGGTCCACATTTGTTTGTGGTGGTCAACATGTATTTGTTGTGGTCAACATGTATTTGTGGTGGTCAACATGTATTTGTGGTGGTCAACATGTATTTGTGGTGGTCAACATGTATTTGTGGTGGTCAACATGTATTTGTGGTGGTCAACATGTATTTGTGGTAGTCAACATTTGTTTGTGGTGGTCAACATGTATTTGTGGTGGTCAACATGTATTTGTGGTGGTCAACATGTGTTTGTGTCGATCCACATGTATTTCTGTCGATCCACATGTATTTGTGGTGGTCAACATGTATTTGTGGTGGTCAACATTTGTTTGTGGTGGATTACATGTATTTGTGGTGGTCAACATGTATTTGTGTCGATCCACATGTATTTGTGGTGGTCAACATGTATTTGTGGTGGTCAACATGTATTTGTGGTGGTCAACATTTGTTTGTGGTGGATTACATGTATTTGTGGTGGTCAACATGTATTTGTGTTGATCCACATGTATTTGTGTCGATCCACATGTATTTGTGGTGGTCAACATGTATTTGTGTCGATCCACATGTATTTGTGTCGGTCCACATGTATTTGTGTCGATCCACATGTATTTGTGTCGATCCACATGTATTTGTGGTGGTCAACATGTATTTGTGGTGGTCAACATGTATTTGTGGTGGTCAACATGTATTTGTGGTGGTCAACATTTGTTTGTGGTGGATTACATGTATGTGTGGTGGTCAACATGTATTTGTGTTGATCCACATGTATTTGTGTCGATCCACATGTATTTGTGTCGATCCACATGTATTTGTGGTGGTCAACATGTATTTGTGGTGGTCAACATGTATTTGTGGTGGTGAACATGTATTTGTGTCGATCCACATGTATTTGTGTCGATCCACATTTGTTTGTGGTGGTCAACATGTATTTGTGGTGGTCAACATTTGTTTGTGGTGGTCAACATGTATTTGTGGTGGTCAACATCTATTTGTGGTGGTCAACATGTATTTGTGTCGATCCACATGTATTTGTGTCGATCCACATGTATTTGTGGTGGTCAACATTTGTTTGTGGTGGTCAACATGTATTTGTGGTGGTCAACATGTATTTGTGTCAATCCACATGTATTTGTGGTGGTCAACATTTGTTTGTGGTGGTCAACATGTATTTGTGGTGGTCAACATTTGTTTGTGGTGGTCAACATTTGTTTGTGGTGGTCAACATGTATTTGTGGTGGTCAACATCTATTTGTGGTGGTCAACATGTATTTGTGTTGATCCACATGTATTTGTGGTGGTCAACATTTGTTTGTGGTGGTCAACATGTATTTGTGGTGGTCAACATGTATTTGTGGTGGTCAACATGTATTTGTGTCGATCCACATGTGTTTGTGGTGGTCAACATGTATTTGTGGTGGTCAACATGTATTTCCACTCCCCCGGTTATATTTTTGCCGGTCCACATGAATTTTCGGTGGTCTACATGTATTGGTGTCAGTCCGCATGTATTTGTGGCGGTCCACAAAGTTAGCAGCATTCCCCCAAAGTAAACGTTGCAATGGTAGTTTAATGAGGATCAGGTTCAACGTGACCTTGTTGTGTAATGTTGGTCATCCTCAATGAACCGAAGACTTCATGCTAAAAAATAAACAGAAACAACACAAGTAAGACGATCAGTTTATTTTGTCATCTAAACAATTTAGTAAAGACTTCTAGTGAGTGACATCATAGTGATATCAATGTGTCCACTTTGTGTACTTCAACATATCCATTATTCTCAGGCTAAAATGTATGAAATGTTGAAGTGTGATGCATTAAATGCAAAACACACTTCTTGTGTCGAGGCTGTTTAGTTTTTCCGAAACAGTTTGGATCAGACGGCCCAAAAAAAAGCATGGATCACGTCGTCGTCCTCCTTCCTGTCCTCACCGCCGTCTTCTTGTCTTCCCACACAGCGGGCGCGGCTTGAAGCGCCGAGCGAGTTGCAGACCACGAGTCTGAGTGCGGCGGCGTGAGGAGACCAGGTGAAAAAAAAAAAAAAAACACACAAAAAAATGACAACAGACTTTTTTTTAACACTATTTAGTAGAGGTCGGAATTTTTGGGGCAATCTGGCAAATCGATCCCGATTCTTTGGGTGACGATTCGATTCAGAATCGATTCTTGATTTAACACGATTCTGATAATATTTGATGACGTATCTAAGTTACAAGATAGATAGATAGATAGATAGTACTTTGTTGATTCCTTCAGGAAAATTAAAATTCCAGCAGCAGTGTACAGAGTTGAGGTCAATTTAAATTAAAGTAAAAAGTAAATAATGGGGGTTTAAATGGAAACAAAATAGAGAAATATTACAGTAAGAATGAAAAATAAAAAGCAACAATGGGAATAACAATCTAACAGTAAAATAAGAATATAACAAGACAAAGTAGGCAGTAGTGACCATGTTATGAAAACGTATTGCACTGCACAATAAGACCTTTGGGGAAAAAAGTGACAGGTAACAAAAACTCCTTTTGGATGACTTATACGTGCAGTGTTGGCCTGAAAAAAACAAAGTCTTATTAAAGATGTATTTTTAATGTTGAATTTACAAAAATCACATAATGTTAATCTGATTTTAAAAGAAATAGAGCAACTCCAAGCCAATCCCAGCTTTACAATACTTAGGATGTACATTTACAAAGCAATTGAGAAGACGTACGTCGTGGAAATTTCTTAAAGACGATCCTTTAGTGAGAAATAGCTTTAAAATTATTTATTAAAGTAACAAACAAATAATAACAAGCGAGACCAAACCAGAACGACACATCCGTTCGTTCCAGCTTGTTCCAACCCCTTTAGAATTGGACATGACAATTGTACATTCTCAAAGGTCCCACCCTCCATGCTCATTTACATACAGTACACCAGTGGAATGAATACCCAAAGTCCTGTGAGGGGGAAAAGGGTGTCGTTAGCCCAGAAGAGGGGGGTCACTCAGGAAAGGGGAACAATTTAGCTCTGTTGGGGGTCAAGAATAAATGACACATATGCCCAGGTCAACTAAAGTCCACATGTTACATCAAAGACACAGGAGACAGAGCTTGATCAGACAATAGACCTCTTGCTAAGTGTCACATTCCTGAGCCCAATAAACGACTTTTGGCGACCCGTTCAAAGAACATCTTCAATTAAACGAGTACAAGTAATTTCGCTATCACACGTACGAATACAATACAGACAAAAGGAAAGACAAAAAGTAATAAAAGCAACGGTATCGGAACAATAATATTACAAACCCTGTTTCCATATGAGTTGGGAAATTGTGTTAGATGTAAATATAAACAGAATACAATGATTTGCAAATCCTTTTCAACCCATATTCAGTTGAATATGCTACAAAGACAACATATTTGATGTTCAAACTCATAAACTTGTTTTTTTTTTTGCAAATAATCATTAACTTTAAAGTTAAGTTAAAGTACCAATGATTGTCACAGACATACTAGACCTCACCCCCCTCACCTCCCTCACCCCCTCACCTCCCTCACCTCCCTCACCTCCCTCACCTCCCTCACCCCCTCACCTCCCTCACCTCCCTCACCTCCCTCACCTCCCTCACCTCCCTCACCTCCCTCACCTCCCTCACCTCCCTCACCTCCCTCACCTCCCTCACCTCCCTCACCTCCCTCACCTCCTTCACCCCCTCACCTCCCTCACCTCCCTCACCCCCTCACCTCCCTCACCTCCCTCACCTCCCTCACCTCCCTCACCTCCCTCACCTCCCTCACCCCCTCACCTCCCTCACCTCCCTCACCTCCCGCTGCCATCATCTGCCTAGCAACCTGATAAATAAAGAGCCATAAAGTGTGTGCAAATGTCCGACGATACGCTGTGAAAAAAATATATATAAATAAAATTATTAAAAACACAAATGAATGAAATATACAAAGAATAACATCATTATTAAATAATAATAAAAAAATTAATAAATAAATAAAATATGGAGAAATAAAAAAATAAAATGTATGTGTGGAAAAAAAAGACAAGTGCAATCAAAAAATAATAAATTATAAATACAATTTAAGAAATATAAGTTAAAATTTCACCAAAAATAGTAAAAAAAAAGGCGTTTGTGAAAACATTTATAAAAAATACATAAATTAATAATACAATACAAAAATACAAAAAATATGATACTATGTAGTAGGCATTTAAAAAATAATAATAATTTAAAAAACACAAAAAATAATTAAAAACACAAATGAATAAAATATACAAAGAATAAAATCATTATTAGATAATACAAAAAATTGTTAAAAATAAATAAAATATGGAGAAATGAAAAATAAAATTTATTTGTAGAAAAAAAAGACAAGTGCAATCAAAAAATAACTAACTATGAATACAATCTAAGAACTATAAGTACACATTTTACGAAAAATAAAAGGCATTTGTGAAAACATTTATAAAAAATAAATACATTAATTAATTAAATAAATGAATTAAATAAGCAGATAATACAAGTACAAAAATATGACGGTTTGTAGTAGGCGTTTTAAAAAAAAAAACACACAAAAAAAATGTGTTAAAAACACAAATTAATAAAATATACAAAGAATAAAATAATTATTAGATAATAAAAAAGTTTAAAAAAATGTAATAAATCCAGAGAAATTAAAAATAAAATTTATGTGTGGGAAAAAAAGACAAAGGCAATCAAAAAATTACAAATTATAAATGCATTTTAAGAAAAATAAGTAATAATTTGAACAAAAATAATAAAAGGCATTTGTGAAAACATTTATCAAAAAATACAAAAATTAATTAATGAGATAAATAAATAAAATATATAGATAATAAAAATACAAAAAATACAAAAAAGTATGTAGTAGGTGTTTAAAAAAACAACACAAAAAAATTAATTCAAAACACAAATGCGTAAAATATACAAAGAATTAAATCATTATTAGATAATAAAAAAAAAGTTAAAAATCAATAAAAGATGGAAAAATTACGAATAAAATTTATGGGTGGAAAGAAGACAAGTGCAATCAAAAAATAAAAAATTATAAATGTAATTTAAGAAATATAAGTAAACATTTGACCAAAAATAATAAAACGCATTTGTGAAAACATTTGTAAAAATACATAAAGTAATTAATGAAATAAATAAATAAAATGTATCGGTAATACAAATACAAAAATACAAAATATTTGATAGTACATAGTAGGCGTTTAAAAAGAAAATAAAAAAACCCACATATAAATTACCGTAATTAAAATGAATAAAATATACAAAGAATAAAAACCTTATTATAAAAAGTAGTAAATAAATAATTGAAATATGGAAAAATGAAAAATGAAATGTATGTGTGGAAAAAAAAAGACAAGTGCAATCAAAAAAAAGCAAATTATTAATACAATCTAAGAAATATAAGTAAACGTTTGACCAAAAATAATAAAAGGTCTTTGTGAAAACATTTAGAAAAAAAAACATATATTAATTCATGAGATAAATAAAAAAATATATGAAGAATAAAAATACAAAAAATATGATGTTGTCAAAACGCGTTTGTAAAAAGAACAAAACATAAATTGATAAAAAAAACACCAATAAATAAAATATAAAAATAATAAAATACTTATTAAATTAAAAAAAAGTAATAAAAAAAATGAAATATAGAAAAATCTAAAAATAAAATTAATATTTGATCATTTAAAAAGTAATAAATAAATCAAATATTGAAAAACTTTAAAAAAAAAGGTATGTGTGGAAAAAAAGACAAGTAAAATCAAAAAGTTATACAATATAAATACAATTTAAGAAGTTTAAGTAAAAAATTGACCAAAAATAATAAAAGGTGTTTGTGAAAACACTTATAAAAAAAAAATACATAATCTAATTAATAAAATAAACATATAAAATAAAGAGATAATAAAAATGAAAAAAAATTCAAAAGATGACAGTACACATCCATGTTGTCTAAAAGGCATTTGTAAAAAAAACAAAAAAAAACATAATTTAATTAATTAAAAACACAAATTAATAAAACATACAAAGAATAAAATCATTATTATATAATAAAAAAGTAATTAAAAAAATAAAATATGAAAAAATCTAAGAATACAATTATTAGGTAATAAAAAAAATTAATAAAAAATTAAATATAGAAAAATCCAAGAATAAAATTATTAGATAATAAAAAAAGTTGAAAATAAGTCAAATATGGAAAAAAATAAAATAAAATGTAAGTGTGGAAAAAAAGAATAGTACAATCAAAAAATTCATAAAACATACATACAATTTAAGAAGTATAAGTACAAATGTGACCAAAATAATAAAAGGCGTTTGTGAAAACATGAATAAAAAAATACATAAATTAATTAATAAAATAAATAAATAAAATATATAGATAATAAAATATATATATGATAGTACACCGCCATGTTGTTGAAAAGGCTTTTATGGAGAAAAAAAAACATAAATAAATACATTAAAAACATGAATTAATAAAATATACAAGGAAGGAAATAATTATTGGATAATAACAAAACTTAAAAATAAATCAAATGTGGAAAAATTAAAAATAAAATGTATGTGTGGAAAAAAAGACAAGTACAAACAAAAATAAAATATACATACAATTTAAGAAGTATATGTGAAAATTTGACCAAAAATAATAGAAGGCATTTGTGAAAACAAAAGACAAGTACAATAAAAAATTTAATAAAATATACATACAATTTAATAAGTATAAGTAAAAATTTGTCCAAAAATGTTAAAAGGCGTTTGCGAAAACATTCATAAAAAATATATAAATTAATTAATACAATAAATAAATAGATGGATAATACACTTTTTTTCATTTAAAATATGATAAATAAATGAATAAAATATGTGCAATGATAAAAATCGTAAAAATACAGTAATATATTAATACAAATATTTTTTTTTTCATTTTTAATAAAAATAAAGATAAATACAAACTATAATGCAGTTAGGGGGGGGAAAGAATGAATAAATTCATAAAAATAAAAAAAATTGATGCAATTACAAAATACAAATACAACAAAACAATTAATAATGACAATTTAAAAAATAGGGAAAACAATAACAAGTTTGTGTTCCCTCCCCACCGTGCAGAGACGAGCAAGAGTGGCCATGGCGAGCAATAACACGGCCAGCATCGCACAAGCCAGGAAGCTGGTGGAGCAGCTGAAGATGGAGGCCAACATCGACAGGATAAAGGTGAGCTTTGGCAGCCACAAAATCTTCCAAGAAGCTCTTAGAGCAGTGGTTCTCAACCTTTTTTCAGTGATGTACCCCATGTGAACATATTTTTAATCCAAGTACCTCCTAATCAGAGCAAAGCATTTTTACTTGGAAAAAAAAGAGATAAAGAAGTAAAATACAGCACTATGTCATCAGTTTCTGATTGACTAAATTGTATAACAGTGCAAAATATTGCTCATTTGTAGTGGTCTTTCTTGAAAAATTTGGAAAAAAAAGATACAACTAAAAAGTGCCTTGTTTTGAGTGTGTTGGTGTTTCCCTGTGTGTTGTGCTTTTAGTTCTTGTCTTGTGCTGTTATTTTGGTGTTTTCCTGTAGCAGTTTTATGTCTTCCTTTGAGCGCTATTCCCCGCACCTGCTTTGCGTTAGCAAGCGAGGCTATTGCTATTGATCTAGTGACACACGCCGATAATATAATTATAATGGGGGACTTTAATATCCATATGAATACCCCATCGGACCCACCGTGCGTAGCGCTCCAGACTATCATGGACTCTCGCGGCTGTGTTGGGTCCATTATGGATTGAACTTTCACAGTATCATGTTAGACCCGCTCGACATCCATTGCTTTCGTCCTCTCCAAGGTTCTCATAGTCATCATCGGGTCATCATTGTCACCGACGTCCCACGGGGTGTGAGTTTTCCTTGCCCTTGTGTCGTAGTGGTTTGTGCAGCCCTTTGAGACACTAGTGATTTAGGGCTATATAAGTAAACATTGATTGACTGATTGATTGAAAGTTGTTGAAAAATAAACAAGTGATTCAATTATAAATAAAGATTTCTACAGATAGAAGTAATCATCAACTTAAAGTACCCTCTTTGGGGATTGTAATAGAGATCCATCTGGATTCATCAACTTCATTCTAAACATTTCTTCACCAAAAAAAGAAATCTTTAATATCAATATTTATGGAACATGGCCACAAAAAATCAAGCTGTCAACACTGAATATTGCATTGTTGCATTTTGTTGTCACCGTTTATCAGAGGTGGCGCTACATTTACTCCGTTACATTTACTTGAGTAACTTTTGGGATAAATTGTACTTCTACGAGTAGTTTTTATGCAACATACTTTTACTTTTACTTGAGTATATTTATAGAGAAGAAACGCTACTTTTACTCCTCTCAATTTATCTACATTCAGCTCGTTACTCGCTACTTTTGTTTTATCGATCTGTTAATGTTTGTTTTCGTTAATGACAGAGCTTCAAAGTAGAATCTACACATGCCTGCGTTTCACCAATCACATGCAGTCACTGGTGACGTTGGACCAATCAAACAGAGCCAGGCGGTCACGTGACCGTCACACGTCGACTCCGACATAAAGTTGAAAAACTTATTGGGGTGTTACCATTTAGTGGTCAATTGTAGGGAAGCTACTAATAAAAGTTTCAATCAATCAATCAAAAGTGTAAAGGATAAAAGACACTTTTTTATTTCAACCGTACTTCCCGTCAAAAGCCTAAAGACTGATCGCACAGTTCCTGTCTTCACAATAAAAGCGCCGCTCCATCGCGCCTGCGTTAACAAAATAAGAGTCTCCTAAAACCAGCGCAAACAAGCTAGCAAGCTACGGAGTTTGCCGCCAACGTATTTCTTGTAAAGTGTATAAAAACCAATATGGAAGCTGGACAAATAAGATGCCAAAAACCAACGACTTTCATGTGGTATTAGACAGAAAAGAGGAACTTTTTTTCTCCTCCATTTGAAAACGTGGACGTCTGATTCCAATCAATGCAAGTCATCAGAATCAGGTAATACACCAACTTATATTCTTGTCTTCATGAAAGATAGGAATCTATATGTTAAACATGCATGTATATTCATTAAAACACCTTTAACATGTCAACAAAAACAGCAAAATAAATAGACATTTTATACTGTATGTATAAAAGTTGGTATAATTGTGTATATATATATACATACATATATATGATATGTGTGTATATGTATATATGAGGTAGAGCACCTCGATTTGGTCATTTATTAAGTAATTGATGAACGTAGAAAAACTTATTGGGGTGTTAACATTTAGTGGTCAATTGTACGGAATATGTACTGTACTGTGCAATCTACTAATACAAGTTTCAATCAATCAATCAATCAATCAATCAATCAATGCCTACTGAGCCTATGGTGCTGTTAAGTTATTGTGGCTCAATGTGCCTTAATTTTTTTTTATTTTAATGTACTATTATTTAATATATATTATTGTTTTAGTTGCTTAAGAGATATTCCTGGCTCTGAATTTGCTCATTGCTATTTTTATGTTTTTGTGCATTATTTGTTGCCGTAATCAGGTTACTCATCAGTTACTCAGTACTTGAGTAGTTTTTTCACAACATACTTTTTACTTTTACTCAAGTAAATATTTGAGTGACTACTCCTTACTTTTACTTGAGTAATAAATCTCTAAAGTAACTGTACTCCTACTTGAGTACAATTTCTGGCTACTCTACCCACCTCTGCCGTTTATGAACTTACTTTCATATTTTGTTGAAGTATTATTCAATAAATATATTTATAAAGGATTTTTGAATTGTTGCTATTTTTAGAATATTTACAAAAAATCTCACATACTTCCTGGCATACCTTCAAGTACCCCAGGGGTACACTTACCCCCATTTGAGAACCACTGGACTAGAGGAGCCACAATAGTCATCATCTGGAATGGACTCGCTCGTAAACTTCTTTAAACTGTTTGTGTGTGTGTAGCATTAAAGGCCTACTGAAAGCCACTACTAGCCACCATGCAGTCTGATAGTTTATATATCAATGATGAAATATTAACATTGCAACACATGCCAATACGGCCGGATTAGTTTACGAAATTGAAATTTTAAATTTCGCGCCAAAATATCTTGCTTAAACGTCTCTGTATGATGACACGTGCGCGTGATGTCACGGATTGTAGAGGACTTTTTGTTCCAGCATTGTTACCAGCTTAAGTCGCCTGTTTTCACAGCGAAATTCCACAGTATTCTGGACATCTGTGTTGCTGAATCTTTTGCAATTTGTTCAATGAATAATGGAGACGTCAAAGAAGAAAGCTGTAGGTGGGAAGCAGTGTATTGCGGCCGCCTTAAAGGCCTACTGAGATTAGATTTTCTTATTTAAACGGGGATAGCAGGTCCATTCTATGTGTCATACTTGATCATTTCGCGATATTGCCATATTTTTGCTGAAAGGATTTAGTAGAGAACATCCACGATAAAGTTCGCAACTTTCGGTGCTAAGACAAAAGCCCTGCCTCTACCGGAAGTCGCAGACGATGACGTCACCCGTTGAGGGCTCATCACATAATCACATTGTTTATAAAGGGAGCCTCCAACAAAAAGTGCTATTCGGACCGAGAAAACGACAATTTCCCCATTAATTTGAGCGAGGATGAAAGATTCATGGATGAGGATAGTGAGAGTGAAGGACTAGGAAAAAAAAGAAAAAAAGACTAGGGCAGTGGGAACGATTCATATGATATTAGACAAATTTACTAGGATAATTCTGGAAAATCCCTTATCTGCTTATTGTGTTACTAGTGTTTTAGTGAGATTATATGGACATCTGTGTTGCTGAATCTTTTGCAATTTGTTCAATGGATAATGGAGACGTCAAAGAAGAAAGCTGTAGGTGGGAAGCGGTGTATTGTGGCCGCCTTAAAGGCCTACTGAAATAAGATGTTCTTATTTAAACGGGGATAGCAGGTCCATTCTGTGTCATACTTGATCATTTCGCGATATTGCCATATTTTTGCTGAAAGTATTTAGTAGAGAACATCCACGATAAAGTTTGCAATTTTCGGTGCTAAGACAAAAGCCCCGCCTCTACCGGAAGTCGCAGACGATGACGTCACCCGTTGAGGGCTCCTTACATAATCACATTGTTTATAATGGGAGCCTCCAACAAAAAGTGCTATTTGGACCGAGAAAATGACAATTTCCCCATTAATTTGAGCGAGGATGAAAGATTTGTGGATGAGGAAAGTGAGAGTGAAGGACCAGAAAAGAAATAAAAAGACTAGGTCGGTGGGAGTGATTCAGATGTTATTAGGCAAATTTACTAGGATAATTCTGGAAAATCCCTTATCTGCTTATTGTGTTACTAGTGTTTTAGTGAGATTATATGGTGGTACCTGTACAACCTGAAGGTCGGCCCCGCACCTTTCTTCAGCACCAGTCGACGGGTGGTGGCGATGCTCATCTCTGCCCTTCGCAAGGGACCATCTTCGAAACACGATCTTTCGAAATGACCGCTGCATAATACACTGTACTTTGTGTGTGTGGTCCAATCCAACCGTGTTCGCTTGACCGCTCTGTTCCATAGTCAAGCTTGACTGTCATCTTTCGAGAATGTAAACAATGAAACACCGGCTGTTTGTGTTGCTAAAGGCAGCCGCAATACACCGCTTCCCACCTACAGCTTTCTTCTTTGACGTCTCCATTATCCATTGAACAAATTGCAAAAGATTCAGCAACACAGATGTCCATAATACTGTGGAATTATGCGATGAAAATCCAACCGTGTTCGCTTGACATCTCTGTTCCATAGTAAAGCTTCACCGTCATCTTTCGAGAATGTAAACAATGAAACACCGGCTGTGTTTGTGTTGCCAAAGGCGGCCGCAGTACACCGCTTTCCACCTACAGCTTTCTTCTTTGACGTCTCCATTATCCATTGAACAAATTGCAAAAGATTCAGCAACACAGATGTCCATAATACTGTGGAATTATGCGATGAAAATCCAACCGTGTTCGCTTGACATCTCTGTTCCATAGTCAAGCTTGACTGTCATCTTTCGGGAATGTAAACAATGAAACACCGGCTGTGTTTGTGTTGCCAAAGGCGGCCGCAGTACACCGCTTCCCACCTGCAGCTTTCTTCTTTGACGTCTCCATTATCCATTGAACAAATTGCAAAAGATTCAGCAACACAGATGTCCAGAATACTGTGGAATTATGCGATGAAAACAGACGACTTATAGCTGGGAACGGTGCTGGAACAAAATGTCCTCTACGATGCGTGATGTCATCATACCGCGACGTTTTAGCATGATTACTCCGCTTTGTATCCTTTTTATGATCTTGTTCCTGTCGTTTTCATGGAACTGTTGTTTTACTTCACCGATGTTTTGTACGGCGTTTTGTCCTTTTATCCATTAAAAAGTGGTTTGTAAATAAAATATACTTACTTACTTACTATAAGTATATTTTTGAAAATGCATTTGCCAACGCTTTCTCATCAGCTCAGGATATTGACATAAAAATTGTTTTTATTTGAGTTGTTTTGATAGTTTTGCGTCATTCTCAGCGCTTTCACATGATTTAAAGTCCTACTGAAATGAGATGTTCTTATTTAAACGGGGATAGCAGCTCCATTCTATGTGTCATACTTCATCATTTCACGATATCGCCATATTTTTGCTGAAAGGATTTAGTAGAGAAGTTCGCAACTTTTGGTCGCTAATAAAAAAGCCTTGCCTGTACCGGAAGTAGCAGACGATGTGCGCGTGACGTCACGGGTTGTGGAGCTCCTCACATCCGAACATTATTTACATACATGGCCACCAGCAGCTAGAGCGATTCGGACCGAGAAAGCGACCATTTCCCCATTAATTTGAGCGAGGATGACAGATTTCTGGATGAGGAAAGTTAGAGTGAAGGACTAGAAGAAGAAAAAAGACGAGGTCGGTGGGAGCGATTCGGATGTTATTAGACACATTTACTAGGATAATTCTGGAAAATCCCTTGTCTGCGTATTGTGTTGCTAGTGTTTTAGTGAGATTATATAGCCATACCTGAAAGTCGGAGGGGTGTGGTGGAGGAGCCAAGAAAGTCACAGCTGCCTTTTTAACAGCTGCTGCAGGAGGACGCAAACTTCGCTCAAGTCTCCGATAAAAGTGAGTGAGTGAGTGAATTATATTTATATAGCGCTTTTTCTCTTGTGACCCAAAGCGCTTTACATAGTGAAAACCAAAATCTAAGTTACAATTAAAACAGTGTGGGTGGCACTGGGAGCAGGTGGGTAAAGTGTCTTGCCCAAGGACACAACGGCAGTGACTAGGATGGCGGGAGCGGGAATCGAACCTGGAACCCTGAAGTTGCTGGCACGGCCACTCTACCAACCGAGCTATACCGGTTGGTTACAAAGCGAAAGCCATTTATCAACAACATCCACAAACGCCGCCGGCTTCTCTGGGCCCGAGATCTTCTAAGATGGACTGATGCAAAGTGGAAAAGTGTTCTGTGGTCTGACGAGTCCACATTTCAAATTGTTTTTGGAAATATTCGACATCGTGTCATCCGGACCAAAGGGGGAAGCGAACCATGCAGACTGTGAAGGCACCATTAATGCTGAAAGGCACATACAGGTTTTGGAACAACATATGGGCCGACTTAATATCACAATGTTCTCATCCCAAAACTTGCCGGTTGACATGTTTGCTTGACCACTCTGTTCCATATTAAAGCTTCACCGCAAACAAAGAAACACCGGATGTGTTTTGGTTGCTAAAGGCAGCGCTTTCCACCAACAGCATTCTTCTTTGACGTCTCCATTATTAATTGAACAAATTGTGAAAGATTCAGCAACACAGATGTCCGAAATACTGTGTAATTATGCGAGTAAAGCCGACGAGTTTTAGTCCGTAAGCGGCGCTGGGATAAAAATGTCCGCTCCAACCACGCGTCATCATTCCGCGACGTTTTCAACAAGGATGCCTCGCGGGAAATTTAAAATTGCAATTTAGTAAACTAAAGCGGCCGTATTGGCATGTGTTGCAATGTTAATATTTCATCATTGATATATAAACTATCAGACTGTGTGGTCGCTAGTAATGGCTTTCAGTGTGTGTGTGTGTGTGCGTGCGTGCGTGCGTGCGTGCGTGCGTGCGTGCGTGCGTGCGTGCGTGCGTGCGTGCGTGCGTGCGTGCGTGCGTGCGTGCGTGCGTGCGTGCGTGCGTGCGTAACTTTAAAGCTAATGAGGTGTGTGTAAATGTGCACTTGCCCAACATAACAGCTGTATGGACAACACTAGTTTCCTTTCGTGACCAGCAGAGCATTTGTAGCACACAATGCGGCCATTTTGCTGTGCTGTGCGTGACTGTAAACGCGTGTGTGTGTGTCGGCAGGTGTCAAAAGCGGCCGCGGACTTGATGTCCTACTGCGAAGCTCACGCCAAAGAGGACCCGCTGCTCTCGCCGGTGCCGGCCTCAGAGAACCCCTTCAGGGAGAAGAAGTTCTTCTGCGCCATCCTGTAAAGACCTGGGACTTGGGGGGGAGGGGGAAAAGGATGTAAACAAAACAAAAAAAAATATAGAAAAGATGTAGAAATCTTCTAGGAGGATGGGAGTAAACCATGGAAGGGGTCGTGGTCGCTTGTTTTTGGGGGTTTTTTTCTGAGAGGTGTAGCATGTTGTAGGTGACCTGGATCCAGGATGAAGACCACGGACTACTCTTCAGGCTGTGATGTGTACAAAACTAGTTCTAATGAAAAGTCTTATTTTGTGGTTTTGTTGCGCTGTTTAAATGTGTGTGTGTGTGTGTGTGTGTGTGTGTGTGTGTGTGTGTGTGTGTGTGTGTGTGTGTGTGTGTGTGTGTGTGTGTGTGTGTGTGTGTGTGTGTGTGTGTGTGCGCGCGCTCAACTCCGGACTAAACTAGACGTTACTTGGTTGCTGAAATGATTATTTTGATCCTTTGGATGCTTTTCCTGACTTGGGTTTCTTTCCCTAACTCTTCTGTGTGCTTCGCCATGGATTTTTGTTGAAGTGGGTTCCAGCGCTGGGAAGTAACTCCGTGAACGGCCATCTCTCTGACCAATGTGATCTCCTCCGTCTCTTCTGACACGCAGAGTCTCCTTTCTACTCTTTGTACAAAAAAAAATAATAATACGCAAAGTAAACTGTGATGTGCTGTAAAAGTCTTCTGGAGTCGTGTGTGATGAGAGTTTCAGGGACATGTCCTCTGTGATTGGTCCAATCAATCAATGTTTATTTATATAGCCCTAAATCACAAGTGTCTCAAAGGGCTGCACAAGCCACAATGACGTCCTCGGTTCAGAGCCCACTTAAGGGCAAGGAAAAACTCACAACCCAGTGGGATGTCAAATTGAATGAATATGAGAAACCTTGGAGAGGACCGAAAATGTGGGTGACCCTCCTCTATAGGGGAGACCGGATGTAATGGACGTCTAATGGGTCTAACATAATAGTGTGAGTCCAGTCCATAGTGGATCTAACATAATAGTGAGAGAGTCCAGTCCATAGTGGATCTAACATAATAGTAAGAGTCCAGTCCATAGTGGATCTAACATAATAATGAGAGTCCAGTCCATAGTGGATCTAACATAATAGTGAGAGTTCAGTCCATAGTGGATCTAACATAATAGTGAGAGTCCAGTCCATAGTGGATCCAACATAAGTGAGAGAGTCCAGTCCATAGTGGATCTAACATAATAGTGAGAGTCCAGTCCATAGTGGATCTAACATAATAGTGTGAGTCCGGTCCATAGTGGATCTAACATAATAGTGTGAGTCCAGTCCATAGTGGATCTAACATAATAGTGAGAGTCCAGTCCATAGTGGATCTAACATAATAGTGTGAGTCCAGTCCATAGTGGATCTAACATAATAGTGTAAGTCCAGTCCATAGTGGATCTAACATAATAGTGTGAGAGTCCAGTCCATAGTGGATCTAACATAATAGTGTGAGTCCAGTCCATAGTGGATCTAACATAATAGTGTGAGAGTCCAGTCCATAGTGGATCTAACATAATAGTGTGAGTCCAGTCCATAGTGGATCTAATAAAATAGTGAGAGTCCAGTCCATAGTGGATCTAACAAAATAGTGAGAGTCCAGTCCATAGTGGATTTATATAATAGTGAGAGTCCAGTCCATAGTGGATCTAACATAATAGTGAGAGTCCAGTTCATAGTGGATCTAACATAATAGTGAGAGTCCAGTCCATAGTGGATCTAACATAATAGTGACAGTCCAGTCCATAGTGGATCTAACATAATAGTGAGAGTCCAGTCCATAGTGGATCTAACGTAATAGTGAGAGTCCAGTCCATAGTGGATCTAACATAATATTGAGAGTCCAGTCCATAGTGGATCTAACATAATAGTGAGAGTCCAGTTCATAGTGGATCTAACATAATAGTGAGAGTCCAGTCCATAGTGGATCTAACGTAATAGTGAGAGTCCAGTCCATAGTGGATCTAACATAATATTGAGAGTCCAGTCCATAGTGGATCTAACATAATAGTGAGAGTCCAGTTCATAGTGGATCTAACAAAATAGTGAGAGTCCAGTCCATAGTGGATTTATATAATAGTGAGAGTCCAGTCCATAGTGGATCTAACAAAATAGTGAGAGTCCAGTCCATAGTGGATTTATATAATAGTGTGAGTCCAGTCCATAGTGGATCTAACATAATAGTGTGAGTCCAGTCCATAGTGGATCTAACATAATAGTGAGAGTCCAGTCCATAGTGGATTTATATAATAGTGTGAGTCCAGTCCATAGTGGATCTAACATAATAGTGTGAGTCCAGTCCATAGTGGATCTAACATAATAGTGTGAGAGTCCAGTCCATAGTGGATCTAACATAATAGTGTGAGTCCAGTCCATAGTGGATCTAACATAATAGTGTGAGAGTCCAGTCCATAGTGGATCTAACATAATAGTGTGAGTCCAGTCCATAGTGGATCTAACATAATAGTGTGAGAGTCCAGTCCATAGTGGATCTAACATAATAGTGTGAGTCCAGTCCATAGTGGATCTAATAAAATAGTGAGAGTCCAGTCCATAGTGGATCTAACAAAATAGTGAGAGTCCAGTCCATAGTGGATTTATATAATAGTGAGAGTCCAGTCCATAGTGGATCTAACATAATAGTGAGAGTCCAGTCCATAGTGGATCTAACATAATAGTGAGAGTCCAGTCCATAGTGGATCTAACGTAATAGTGAGAGTCCAGTCCATAGTGGATCTAACATAATATTGAGAGTCCAGTCCATAGTGGATCTAACATAATAGTGAGAGTCCAGTTCATAGTGGATCTAACATAATAGTGAGAGTCCAGTCCATAGTGGATCTAACGTAATAGTGAGAGTCCAGTCCATAGTGGATCTAACATAATATTGAGAGTCCAGTCCATAGTGGATCTAACATAATAGTGAGAGTCCAGTTCATAGTGGATCTAACAAAATAGTGAGAGTCCAGTCCATAGTGGATTTATATAATAGTGAGAGTCCAGTCCATAGTGGATCTAACATAATAGTGAGAGTCCAGTTCATAGTGGATCTAACATAATAGTGAGAGTCCAGTCCATAGTGGATCTAACATAATAGTGACAGTCCAGTCCATAGTGGATCTAACATAATAGTGAGAGTCCAGTCCATAGTGGATCTAACGTAATAGTGAGAGTCCAGTCCATAGTGGATCTAACATAATATTGAGAGTCCAGTCCATAGTGGATCTAACATAATAGTGAGAGTCCAGTCCATAGTGGATCTAACATAATAGTGAGAGTCCAGTTCATAGTGGATCTAACATAATAGTGAGAGTCCAGTCCATAGTGGATCTAACATAATAGTGACAGTCCAGTCCATAGTGGATCTAACGTAATAGTGAGAGTCCAGTCCATAGTGGATCTAACATAATAGTGAGAGTCAGGTCCATAGTGGATCTAACATAATAGTGTGAGAGTCCAGTCCATAGTGGATCTAACATAATAGTGAGAGTCCAGTCCATAATGGATTTAACATAATAGTGAGAGAGTCCAGTCCATAGTGGATCTAACATAATAGTAAGAGTCCAGTCCATAGTGGATCTAACATAATAGTGACAGTCCAGTCCATACTGGATCTAACATAATATAGTGAGAGTCCAGTCCATAGTGGATTCTAACATAATAGTGAGAGAGTTTAGTCCATAGTGGATCTAACATAATAGTGAGAGTCCAGTCCATAGTGGATCTAACATAATAGTGAGAGTCCAGTCCATAGTGGATCAAACAAAATAGTGAGAGTTCAGTCCATAGTGGATCTAACATAATAGTGAGAGAGTTTAGTCCATAGTGGATCTAACATAATAGTGAGAGTCCAGTCCATAGTGGATCTAACATAATAGTGAGAGTCCAGTCCATAGTGGATCAAACAAAATAGTGAGAGTTCAGTCCATAGTGGATCTAACAAAATAGTGAGAGTCCAGTCCATAGTGGATTTAACATAATAGTGAGAGAGTCTAGACCATAGTGGCTCTAACGTAATAGTGAGAGTTCAGTCCATAGTGGATTTATATAATAGTGAGAGTCCAGTCCATAGTGGATCTAACATAATAGTGAGAGTTCAGTCCATAGTGGATCTAACAAAATAGTGAGAGTCCAGTCCATAGTGGATTTATATAATAGTGAGAGTCCAGTCCACAGTGTAGACCATCCCGAGCGGAGACAGGTCAGCAGCACAGAGATGTCCCCAACCGATGCACAGGCGAGCGGTCCACCCTGGGTCCCGACTCTGGACAGCCAGCACTTCATCCATGGCCACCGGACCTGTGCCCCCCCTTCCACAAGGGAGAGGGGGGCAGAAAAGAAAAACGGCAGATCAACTGGTCTAAAAAGGGAGTCTATTTAAAGGCTAGAGTATACAAATGAGTTTTAAGATGGGACTTAAATGCTTCTACTGAGGTAGCATCTCGAACTGTTACTGCTAGAACATTCCAGAGTACTGGAGCCGCAATAGAAAAAGCTCTATAGCCCGCAGACTTTATTTGGGGTTCTGGTATTCACTAATAAGCTAGCGTTCTTTGACTTCTCTTCTTCACTCGCGTGACTTGGGGTCGCCACGACTGCGACCGACTTGCGGAGAGCTTTTACGTGGCTCTCCCCAACACCCGCTAAAGAAGACAAGTATGGGAAGTGGAGGTTCACGAGTCAAGTCTGGAGAACCACCGACCAGGACCTCGAGCCAGGTAAACACACGACTCAGCGTCCGCATTTTACAAAACCCAAAAGCAGTGAAGTGGTCACGTTTGGCATTTTTACCACGGTGTCACATGGCCTTTCCTTTTAACAACACTCAGTGAATGTTTGGGAACTGAGGAGACACATTTTTGAAGCTTTTCAGGTGGAATTCTTTCCCATTCTTGCTTGATGTACAATCAATCAATCAATCAATGTTTATTTATATAGCCCCAAATCACAAATGTCTCAAAGGGCTGCACAAATCATTACGACTACAACATCCTCGGAAGAACCCACAAAAGGGCAAGGAAAACTCACACCCAGTGGGCAGGGAGAATTCACATCCAGTGGGACGCCAGTGACAATGCTGACTATGAGAAACCTTGGAGAGGACCTCAGATGTGGCCAACCCCCCCCCTCTAGGGGACCGAAAGCAATGGATGTGGAGCGGGTCTAACATGATACTGTGAAAGTTCAATCCATAGTGGCTCCAACACAGCCGCGAGAGTTCAGTTCAAAGCGGATCCAAGACAGCAGCGAGAGTCCCGTCCACAGGAAACCATCTCAAGCGGAGGCGGATCAGCAGCGTAGAGATGTCCCCAACCGATACAGGCGAGCGGTCCATCCTGGGTCTCGACTCTGGACAGCCAGTACTTCATCCATGGTCATCGGACCGGACCCCCTCCACAAGGGAGGGGGGGACATAGAAAAAGAAAAGAAGCGGCAGATCAACTGGTCTAAAAAGGAGATCTATTTAAAGGCTAGAGTATACAGATGAGTTTTAAGGTGAGACTTAAATGCTTCTACTGAGGTGGCATCTCGAACTGTTACCGGGAGGGCATTCCAGAGTACTGGAGCCCGAACGGAAAACACTCTATAGCCCGCAGACTTTTTTTGGGCTCTAGGAATCACTAATAAGCCGGAGTCCTTTGAAGGCAGATTCTTGCCGGGACATATGGTACAATACAATCGGCAAGATAGGCAACTTAAGTCCTTCAACAGTCCGGGGTCTCCGCTGTCATATTTTACGCTTCATAATGCGCCACACATTTTTCATGGGAGACAGGTCCGGACTACAGGCAGGCCAGTCTAGTACCCGCACTCTTTTACCATGAAGCCAAGCTGTTGTAACACGTGGCTTGGCATTGTCTTGCTGAAATAAGCAGGGGCGTCCATGATAACGTTGCTTAGATGACAACATATGTTGCTCCAAAACCTGTATGGACCTTTCAGCATTAATGGTGCCTTCACAGATGTGTAAGTTACCCATGCCTTGGGCACTAATGCACCCCCATACCATCACACATGCTGGCTTTTACACTTTACACCTATACCACCACAACGACCGGGACGGCGGAAGAAGGCATCCCCACATCCATGTGGGGTTAGTTATGGGGAAATAACGACCCAAGACCGCAACGGTGGAACAGGCGGAGGATGATTGAAAACCCTATGGAGCGTTACAACGGCTGGATGGTAGAAGAAGGCTGCAGCAGAAAAGGGTCCCCAGTCATCTTGGACTCCATGCCACTGGACCGTGACCCGGATCCGTCAAGGATGGTGTGGTGACTGTCTGTGCACCAGTCTCCCCACGTTAAACTAAATCAGACATAAAAGGATACCCCCCTACCAGGAGGATCATCATACTGGCTCCAAGTGGCCGCCGATGATAATGGTGTTCGGGTGTGTGGGACCCGTTTTCATTTTTTATTAAAAGAAAAATGATACAATTAATTAATTTTTCAAACTGTGTATATGTTGGTCCGGATGGTTTTTTTCCTCTTTGTTCCGGAGGACACCGCGTCCACAGTTTCCAAAAACAATTTGAAATGTGGACTCGTCAGAACACTTTTCCACTTTGCATCAGTCCATCTTAGATGAGCTCGGGCCCAGAGAAGCCGGCGGCGTTTCCGGGTGTTGTTGATAAATGGCTTTGTTGAAAGAACAGTTTTCAAAAGCTAACAATCAGTCACTAACGTCCACATTGTGGCTTTTTATCGAGTGACACTCCCTTATTAGCTTTGAGTACCTTAAAGCTGAATTTACCCCAGGGATCAATAAAGTACTTTCTATTCTATTCTATTCTATTCTATTCCAAAGGTATAGTTGAAGGTGGGTGCCATGATTGGCTATAAAAACAGCTTCACAAAAAATGCTCAGTCTTTCACAAGAAAGGATGGGGCGAGGTACACCCCTTTGTCCACAACTGTGTGAGCAAATAGTCAAACAGTTTAAGAACAACCTTTCTCAAAGTGCAATTGTAGGAAATTTAGGGATTTCAACATCTACGCTCCATAATATCATCAAAAGGTTCAGAGAACCTGGAGAAATCACTCCACGTAATGAAACCAACATTGAATGACCGTGACCTTCCATTCCTCAGACGGCACTGTATCAAAAACCAACACAAATCTCTAAAGGATATCACCACATGGGCCCAGGAACACTTCATAAAACCACTGTCACTAAATACAGTTGGTCGCTACATCTGTAAGTGCAAGTTAAAGCTCTACTATGCAAAGCGAAAGCCATTTATCAACAACATCCAGAAATGCCGCCGGCTTCTCTGGGCCCGAGATCATCTAAGATGGACTGATGCAAAGTGGAAAAGTGTTCTGTGGTCTGACGAGTCCACATTTCAAATTGTTTTTGGAAATATTCGACATCGTGTCATCCGGACCAAAGGGGGAAGCGAACCATCCAGACTGTGAAGGCACCATTAATGCTGAAAGGTACATACAGGTTTTGGAACAACATATGCTGCCCTATAAGTGCCGTCTTTTTCATGGACGCCCCTGCTTATTTCAGCAAGACAATACCAAGCCACATTCAGCACGTGTTACAACAGCGTGGCTTCGTAAAAAAAAAGAGTGCGGGTACTTTCCTGGCCCGCCTGCAGTCCAGACCTGTCTCCCATGGAAAATGTGTGGCGCATTATGAAGCGTAAAATACGACAGCGGAGACCCCGGACTGTTGAAGGACTGAAGCTCTACATAAAACAAGAATGGAAAAGAATTCCACTTTCAAAGCTTCAACAATTAGTTTCCTCAGTTCCCAAACGTTTATTGAGTGTTGTTAAAAGAAAAGGTGATGTAACACAGTGGTGAACATGCCCTTTCCCAACTACTTTGGCACGTGTCGCAGCCATGAAATTCTAAGTTAATTATTTTTTGCAAAAAAAAATAAAAATATCTTGTCTTTGTAGTGAATTCAACTGAATATGGCTTGAAAAGGATTTGCAAATCATTGTATTTCATTTATATTTACATCTAACACAATTTCCCAACTCATATGTAAAAAAGCACTATACAAGTGTAACCCATTTACCTTTTATCAGGGCATCCAATGGATCACAACTGGACTGTTTTGGTGTGTCTTAGAAGATGTTTTGCCTCTCACCTGAGTAGGTGTCATCAGTTCATGCTCATAGACTGGGATTAGTCAGAACCGGTCCAGCGGCTGGTGCCAATACCCCAACTATTCATAGTCCAAAATACAGAAAGGTGATCCTGGGTAAGGATGGTTTCGCCCTATTGCAGTGAGAAAAACAACTTTGATGACAGCAACACAAAACCTCAGTGCCAACAAGGGCGTGGCACACAATACCTCAGCGCCAACGAGGGGAAACCACACCCTCTCATTGGTGGCTGATTTGATTTTTTCTCTTTGTAGCTTTGATGTAAGCTACATGGCGACATGGGTCTAAAAGAGGCCTGGGCAATTATTTTGACTCAGGGGCCAAATTTAGATACAAAAAATGTGTCTGGGGGCCGGTATATCTATTTTTAGGAACACTAACACTGTCATGTGTGTGTGATCATGTTTTGTTTTAGTCATGTTCCTGTTTTTGGCACTTCCTTGTTTATTTTGTATCCATGACTACCCATTAGTTTTCACCTGTCCTCATGTCACGCACCTGTCTCACCTTTTGCACTCGCAGACCTGTTTTCTCTGATCATTGTCACTGCTATTTAAGCCAGTCTGTTTCTGTTGTTCGTCCTGGCGACAAAACATGATCACACAGACATGACAAATACAAAACCTCACAATAATGTCTGATTGAATGCTAAAAACGTTATGACAGACCGCCTTAAAAAACGTAATGGAATTTTAAAATATTCTATGAAGGATAAAACACTGAATATTGACACACACACTTTCAATCGACACATTTCTCAACCAAGTAAAACGCAACAAAAATGCAACAAAAAGTTAAATTTGAACGCGAAGGGCACAAAATAAATGTTTAGAACAGGGGTCTCAAACTCAATTTAGCTAGGAACCACTGGATGCACAGTCTGGGTGACGCTGGGCCGCAAGAAAAGATCTCTTTAAAAAAAATGTGCAACGTTCTGGGTTGCCTACCCCTGCATTAGTGGAAAAGCGGCAAATAGTGTGAGAGTCCAGTCCATAGTGGATCTAACATAATAATGTGAGAGTCCAGTCCATAGTGGATCTAACATAATAGTGAGAGTCCAGTCCATAGTGGATCTAACATAATAGTGTGAGAGTCCAGTCCATAGTGGATCTAACATAATAGTGAGAGTCCAGTCCATAGTGGATCTAACATAATAGGGAGAGTCCAGTCCATAGTGGATCTAACATAATAGTGTGAGAGTCCAGTCCATAGTGGATCTAACATAATAGTGAGAGTCCAGTCCATAGTGGATCTAACATAATAGGGAGAGTCCAGTCCATAGTGGATCTTACATAATAGTGTGAGAGTCCAGTCCATAGTGGATCTAACATAATAGTGAGAGTCCAGTCCATAGTGGATCTAACATAATAGGGAGAGTCCAGTCCATAGTGGATCTAACATAATAGTGTGAGAGTCCAGTCCATAGTGGATCTAACATAATAGTGAGAGTCCAGTCCATAGTGGATCTAACATAATAGTGAGAGTTCAGTCCATAGTGGATCCAACATAATGGTGTGAGAGTCCAGTCCATAGTGGATCTAACATAATAGGGAGAGTCCAGTCCATAGTGGATCTAACATAATAGTGTGAGAGTCCAGTCCATAGTGGATCTAACATAATAGTGAGAGTCCAGTCCATAGTGGATCTAACATAATAGGGAGAGTCCAGTCCATAGTGGATCTTACATAATAGTGTGAGAGTCCAGTCCATAGTGGATCTAACATAATAGTGAGAGTCCAGTCCATAGTGGATCTAACATAATAGGGAGAGTCCAGTCCATAGTGGATCTAACATAATAGTGTGAGAGTCCAGTCCATAGTGGATCTAACATAATAGTGAGAGTCCAGTCCATAGTGGATCCAACATAATGGTGTGAGAGTCCAGTCCATAGTGGATCTAACATAATAGGGAGAGTCCAGTCCATAGTGGATCTAACATAATAGTGTGAGAGTCCAGTCCATAGTGGATCTAACATAATAGTGAGAGTCCAGTCCATAGTGGATCTAACATAATAGTGAGAGTCCAGTCCATAGTGGATCTAACATAATAATGTGAGAGTCCAGTCCATAGTGGATCCAACATAATAGGGAGAGTCCAGTCCATAGTGGATCTAACATAATAGTGTGAGAGTCCAGTCCATAGTGGATCTAACATAATAGTGAGAGTCCAGTCCATAGTGCACCTAACATAATAGTGAGAGTCCAGTCCATAGTGGATCTAACATAATAGTAAGAGTCCAGTCCATAGTGGATCTAACATAATAGTGTGAGAGTCCAGTCCATAGTGGATCTAACATAATAGTGAGAGTCCAGTCCATAGTGCACCTAACATAATAGTGAGAGTCCAGTCCATAGTGGATCTAACATAATAGTAAGAGTCCAGTCCATAGTGGATCTAACATAATAGTGATAGTCCAGTCCATAGTGGCTCTAATAGTAAGAGTCCAGTCCATAGTGGATCTAACATAATAGTGATAGTCCAGTCCATAGTGGATCTAACATAATAGTGATAGTCCAGTCCATAGTGGCTCTAACATAATAGTGTGAGTCCAGTCCATAGTGGGGCCAGCAGGAGACCACCCCGAGCGGAGACGGGTCAGCAGCACAGAGAGTAGTGTGTATATATTTAATTTTATTGAATATGATCAAAATCAAGAGTGAGATGACTAATTCCGTGTTATTATTGGCGTGGGCCCCGGCTCCTTCTGTAGTTAAAAAGTTGTGTCCTGCAGTCAAAGAGATGAAGAACCCCTGCAAATGGAAACTAGACTTTGGCTACAATCTGACATATCACCCCGCCTGCTGCCCAACTGTAACTGAGATCGGCTCCAGCGAGCCCGAAGGGAATAAGCGGTAGACAATGGATGGATGTTTACTAATGTGCATTAATGTCCTATCACAAATGGTAATATACATCTATTAACAAGTCGTCGGTGTGTTTAGGCCAAAGTTAAGTTGGAGAAAATGTTTCTATGTGGCTCGGTAGCAAATGGGTCAGGTCCTTGGACCGGTGGTTGGGGACCACTGGACTAGACTACATTCACGCTCACATTATTTGGGTTAATTCGTCAGAACAATCATGTCAAAACCACAACAGTCATGGCGCCTTTGGTCCAGTTAGCCAAGCTTTCTTTATGCAGGACTCTGAGCCAAGTAGGTCGTGGTTGCCCCCTGGTGGCCAGATGGTGATTATTGGCTTTTAAATATCCTTGCGTTTATATTAAATGAATACATTTTTGACATATATTCGCCCTCAAAATGTCACATTTAGTCAAATCAAAAATATAAAACAAGTTACATTGAGATTGTGACGAACCCCAAGATGCAGAGAAGGCGGCAGGCATTGTGCAGGTAAACATTATTTCCTTTAACACTAAAACAATAACAAACAAAAGGCGCGCACAAGGCGGAGAACAAACTTAGCTATGAACAAAAACTAGCACAAAGGCTAGAAACAAAAACACTTACTGAGACACGAAGGAACTATGACATGAGCAGAGTGAAGAGAAGTAGACACAGCTGCAAGGATAATTACTGATGACATTGACAGGCAGTGGTGACGATAATCCAGCACTGACAGGAGGGGAAGGCAGCTTTAAATAGTTACTGGCTGATTGACACCAGGTGTGGCCAGGTGTCAATCAGCCACAGCTAGGGAGACACAGCACTCAGGGAGACAAACAGGAAACAGACCAAATAAGGAAACAAAGGCAGGAAAAACTAAAACATATGTATTGTACTCTGCAATCTACTAATAAAAGTTTCAATCCATCAAAAACAAACAAAAAAAAAAAGGATATCAATTTAAGGGCTTTTGTACTCTTTGTAGTGGATGTCCCTTATGGGACATTATGTAGACCAGGAGTCACCAACGCGGTCGCCCGTAAGGACCAGATGAGTCGCCCGCTGGCCTGTTCTAAAAATAGCTCAAATAGCAGCACTTACCAGTGAGCTGCCTCTATTTTTTAAATTGTATTTATTTACTAGCAAGCTGGTCTCGCTTTGCTGGACATTTTTAATTCTAAGAGAGACAAAACTCAAATAGAATTTGAAAATCCAAGAAAATATTTGAAAGACTTGGTCTTCACTTGTTTAAATAAATTATTTTATTTTTTACTTTGCTTCTTATAACTTTCAGAAAGTGAAGTATATTTATATAGCGCTTTTCTCAAGTGACTCAAAGCGCTTTACATAGTGAAACCCAATATCTAAGTTACATTTAAAGCAGTGTGGGTGGCACTGGGAGCAGGTGAGTAAAGTGTCTTGCCCAAGGACACAACGGCAGTGACTAGAATGGTGGAGGCGGGAATTGAACCTGCAACCCTCAAGTTGCTGGCACGGCCACTCTACCAACTGAGCTATGCCGCCCCCCAATTCAGACAATTTTAGAGAAAAAATACAACCTTAAAAATGATTTTAGGATTTTTAAACACATACCTTTTTACCTTTTAAATTCCTTCCTCTTCTTTCCTGACAATTTAAATCAATGTTCAAGTAAAAAAAAATGTTAATTGTAAAGAATAATAAATTTTAATTTCATTCTTCACTTTAGCTTCTGTTTTTTCGACAAAGATTTGTGAAATATTTCTTCAAACTTATTATGATTAAAGTTAAAAAAAATTATTCTGGCAAATTTAGAAAATCTTTAGAATCAAATTTAAATCTTATTTCAAAGTTTTTTAAATTTCTTTAGTCCTGGAAAATCTAGAAGAAATATTGATTCGTCTTTGTTAGAAATATAACTCGGTCCAATTTGTTATATATTCTAACAAAATGCAGATTGGATTTTAACCTATTTAAAACATGTCATCAAAATTCTAAAATTAATCTTAATCAGGAAAAATTACTAATGATGTTCCATAAATCCATCCATCCATCATCTTCCGCTTATCCGAGGTCGGGTCGCGGGGGCAGCAGCCTAAGCAGGGAAACCCAGACTTCCCTCTCCCCAGCCACTTCGTCTAGCTCTTCCCGGGGGATCCCGAGGCGTTCCCAGGCCAGCCGGGAGACATAGTCTTCCCAACGTGTCCTGGGTCTTCCCCGTGGATGTTCCATAAATTCCATTAAAAAAAAAAAAAAATAATAATAATGTTCTATAAATTATTTTTTTATTTTTTTCAAAATGATTCAAATTAGCTACTTTTTCTCTTTTTTTCCCTGTTGAATTTGGAATTTTAAAAAGTCGAAATTGAAGATAAACTATGTTTCAAAATGTAATTTTCTTTTTTTTCCTGTTTTCTCCTCTTTTAAACCGTTCAATTGTTTTTTTCTACCAAAAAACTTCCGTAAAAGGAAAAAAAATGTACGACGGAATGACAGACAGAAATACCCATTTTTTAAAAATATATATTATTTATTAAAGGTAAATTGAGCAAATCGGCTATTTCTGGCAATTTATTTAAGTGTGTATCAAACTGGTAGCCCTTTGCATTAATCAGTACCCAAGAAGTAGCTCTTGGTGACCCCTGGTCTACACTGAAGTGGACAGCTGGGTGTGTCACTGATTTCTACATTCTTAATGATTCTCCAAGGTTTGATTGATAATTGTAGGCCTCTAAGCCAATTAGAAGATGTAGGCCTTACGTTCATAAATCGACATTCTGAAAATAGCACTTTAGATCCAGTCTGGATACAAAGCTTTGCACAGTACTGAATCTGCACTTTTAAAGGCTTTTTAATGACTTGCTTTTAATGTCTGATTCTGGCAGCTCTGCCATTTTAGTGCTTTTAGATCTTCCAGCTGCCTTTGACACAGTCGACCACACAATTCTTTTAGAGCGCCTGAGAGACTGTGTGGGTGTCAGGTGGACTGCGTTACAGTGGTTCAGATCTTACCTGTCTGAGAGGTCCTTCTCTGTCAGGCTGGGGGACGCCACCTCCTCTTTACTGTGGTGTCCCCCAGGGGTCTATTTTAGGCCCCATCCTGTTCGCTCCTTATCTCCTCCCTTTTGGAGATATTTTTAAGAAACATGGAGTGTTTTATCACTTTTATGCAGATGACTGCCAAATTTATATGCCGATTTCAAAAAGCCACGGCCCCCTGACACCCTTCTTAACTGTCTATGTGACGTCAAGGCTTGGTTAGCACAGAATTTTTAAATAATGAATGAGGGAAAAACGGAAATTTTAGTCTTTGGTCCGGCCCTCACTGACTTGGGACCATTGCAAAATGATGTGCGTCCCAAAGTCACCAGCCTTGGCGTCACTATAGGCAGCCATTTTAAACTAGACAAACAAGTCAATGGCGTTTTAAAATCCTGTTTTTATCACCTTCGTCTTTTAGTGAAGGTTAAACCGTTTTTATCTTTTAACCTTTTTGAACAAGTGGTGCATGCTTTTATTTGAAGTGGCCTGGACTACTGCAATGCACTTTATGCTGGCATTAGCCAAGAAGCTCTCTCCCGGTTGCAGTTAGTCCAGAAGGCGGCAGCAGGACTTTTAACAGGGGCCAGGAAAGGCCAGCATATAACCCCAATTCTTCAGAGTTTGCACTGGCTCCCTGTTCGTTTTAGAATTGATTTTAAAACATTGCTGTTTGTTTTTAAATCTTTACATGGACTGGCACCTCAATAGAATAGAATAGAGTTTTATTGTCATTATTGCAATGAACAGGTTCAAAGAACAACGAAATTGGAGCAGCTCCTCCTAAGGTGCATATACAACATGGTAGTATAAATTTAAAAAAAAATAAATAAATAAATAAATAAATAAAAAATAAATTAAAAAAAAAAGATAGAGATGACAGATGTATATATGTATATGTATCCACACAGATGCATATCTGCATGCATATGAATACATATACACACATACATAAAACATTATTTCACATTGTAGTCCAAAAAAATAGAAAAACATTTAAACATTACACATGAGGACATGATGGACACATGGACACTCAGTGCCTGTTTAGTGCTACTATGGCTCTTGGGTAAAAGCTATTTTTTAGTCTATTGGTGCTCGCTTTTAGCACCCTGTAGCGTCTGCCTGAGGGTAGCAGTTCCAGGTGGCTGTGCCCGGGGTGGAATGGGTCTTTCAGGATGCTCTGTGCTTTCCTGAGACAGCGGGAGCTGTACAGGTCAGCCAGGGAGGGGAGGGGGCATCCGATTAACTTCTGGGCGGTCTTTATGACTCTCTGGAGCGCCGTTCTCTCTGCGGCCGTGCAGCTGCTGAACCACACGCAGATGCAGTAGGTCAGGATGCTCTCAATGGAGCACCGGTAGAAGGACACCAGCAGTTCCTGTGAGAGGTGGTTGTTCCTGAGTATTCTCAAGTGCAGACCTCATCCAAATTTACATTCCTGCGCCCGCTCTGAGGTCCGAGAGCCAGTTCCAGCTCGTGGTGCCCAAGACCAGACTTAAGACCAGGGGAAACAGGGCCTTCTCTGTGGTCGGCCCTAAGCTCTGGAACACTCTGCACCTCCATGTTCAAACTGCTTCCACAGTGGAGTGTTTTAAGTCTCGTCTTAAGACCCACTTTTATTCTTTGGCTTTTAACACTACGTGAGTTGTGTGGTCCTCTGTTGTCCTGTGTTTTTTATACACTTTGATTTCTACTTTACTGTTTTAATTGATTTTACCCTTTAAAATAGTTTTTAATCATATTTGTTTTATATTGTTTTTATTGGTTTTATATTTATTAATTTTTTGTTTTTATTCAGTCATTGGTGGAGCATAATATATATATTTTTATTTTTATTTTTTATTTATTTTTATTTTTTTTTACAATTGTTTTTAACATGGCTGTGCAGCACTTTGGAAACATTATTGTTTAAACCAGGGACGCAGTGGGAGAGTGGCCGTGCGCAACCCGAGGGTCCCTGGTTCAAATCCCACCTAGAACCAACCTCGTCACGTCCGTTGTGTCCTGAGCAAGACACTTCACCCTTGCTCCTGATGGATGCTGGTTGGCGCCTTGCATGGCAGCTCCCTCCATCAGTGTGTGAATGCGTGTGTGAATGTGGAAGTAGTGTCAAAGCGCTTTGAGTACTTTGAAGGTAGAAAAGCGCTATACAAGTACAACCCATTTATCATTTATTTATAAATGTGCTATATAAATAGAGTGGATTGGATTGGATTGGATTCTGTAGAAGAAAGATTTGCCGGGCGGACATAAACAGGCTGATCGACCACTTTAAAACACTCTTTACCTCTAACAACAAAAAAAGCTGTGAAAACGGTGATGCTGTGTTCCAAATTCAAGTTATTTAATGAATCTGAATGAGCCAATGTTTTTGCACCTGGTTTATTTTATATATATATTTATATATATAGTACTCTTTTTGTTAGTTTGAATTCACAACCGCCTGGTGCTGTTTTGTACTGTTTTTATACTGTTTTGTAAGGTTTTATACTGTTGTTGAACCATTTTGATTATTGTTTCTCATCCGTTTGTTATTGTTGAAATATATAAATAAACTTGAAAAAAAAAAAATTAGACAGGCTGACCCAACGACGCGTCCTGATGACGTCACGCGTGAATTAAAGTTGGACAGTCGGGTTCTTGCAGTACTCAAAGAAAAAGGACAACAAAGCGCACTTTAAACAATTAAAACAACGACTGTGCTTAATTGGCGACATTTTATCCAGCGAAGTGAAGATACTTGTCGACAGGTTGACCAGGTCTGTCCATCGAAAGGTATGTTTGTGTTGTGTTTGCTTGATGGCTAATTTCCTTTTTTCCTTCAATTAGCTGTTTAATATAAGCGCTTTTATTTAATATAAGCGCTTTTATTACATGTGTTACATGTCAAGTATACGAGCTATGACATCTTAAACGTGTTTATATAGGAATGTATTTCTGAATGTTGTGTACCAAGTCGAACGGGCAAGGAGATTTGGCCAATCAGCTGGCGTCTTTTATGAACGTCAGACCAAGACGACCAATCACATTGACTTATTCAATATTTTCAACCAATCAGCTTGGCTGTTACTTCGGCACGCCCCGACAACAGACGCTTACATTAAAAATGTTATCCGGGTGTTACCATTTAGTGGTCAAACTGTACGGAGTCTACGGCAATCTATTAATAAAAGTTTAAATCAATTAAAAAACCCAAATCGCACACTGTAGCATCAAAACATTATTATGAACTTGTGCGGCGTCGATTTGAAAAGGTAGATTCCGATTCTATGAAAAAGATATGTCAGAAGTGGGATTCGAACCCACGCCTCCAGGGGAGACTGCGACCTGAACGCAGCGCCTTAGACCGCTCGGCCATCCTGACTGTGCGGTTCAGAGCTCGCAAATTGGCTAAAATCCGTTTAACAAGTTGTGGAATTGGACTGGTATATATGTACACATTCCTACAGTATTCTCTATTGCAGGGGTCAGCAACCTTTTTGAAAGCAAGAGCTACTTCTTGGGTATTAATTAATGCCAAGGGCTACCAGTTTGATACACACTTAAATAAATTGCCAGAAATAGACAATTTAATATATAAATCTCTATATATAAAAAATGGGTATTTCTGTCTGTCATTCCGTCGTACATTTTTTTTCCTTTTACGGAAGGTTTTTTGTAGAGAATAAATGATGAAAAAAACACTTAATTGAACGATTTAAAAGAGGAGAAAACACGAAAAAAAGAAGAAAATTAAATTTTGATATTAAAAATTTAAATTTTTAATATCGACTCTTTAAAATTCAAAATTCAACTGAAAAAAATGGAGGGAAAGACTAGCTAATTCGAGTCTTTTTTTTTTTAATAAAAAAAAGAATTTATGGAACATCATTAGTAAATATTCCTGATTAAGATTAATTTTAGAATTTTGATGACATGTTTTAAATAGGTTAAAATCCAATCTGCACTTTGTTAGAATATATAACAAATTGGACCAAGTTATATTTCCAACAAAGACAAATCATTATTTCTTCTAGATTTTCCACAACAAAAAATTTAAAAGAAATTCAAAATACTTTGAAATAAGATTTAAATTTTGAAACATAGTTTATCTTTAATATCGACTCTTTAAAATTCAAAATTCAACCGGAAAAAATTAAGGGAAAAACTATCTAATCCGAATCTTTTTTTTTTTTTAAATAAAAAAAAGAATTTATGGAACATCATTAGTAATTTTTCCTTATTAAGATTAATTTTAGTATTTTGATGACATGTTTTAAATAGGTTAAAATCCAATCCCACTTTGTTAGAATATATAACAAATTGGACACAATCATTATTTCTTCTAGATTTTCCAGAACAAAAAATTTAAAAGAAATTCAAAAGACTTTGAAATAAGATTTAAATTTTGAAACATAGTTTATCTTTAATATCGACTCTTTAAAATTCAAAATTCAACCGGAAAAAATGAAGGGAAAAACTAGCTAATTCGAATCTCTTTTAAAAAAATGAAAAAAAGAATTTATGGAACATTATTAGTAATTTTTCCTTATTAAGATTAATTTTAGTATTTTGATGACATGTTTTAAATAGGTTAAAATCCAATCTGCACTTTGTTAGAATATATAACAAATTGGACCAAGCTATATTTCTAACAAAGACAAATCATTATTTCTTCTAGATTTTCCAGAACAAAAAATGTAAAAGAAATTCAAAAGACTTTGAAATAAGATTTAAATTTTGAAACATAGTTTATCTTCAATTTGGACTCTTTAGAATTCAAAATTCAACCGTAAAAAATGGAGGGGAAGACTAGCTAATTCGAGTCTTTTTTTTTTTTTAATAAAAAAAAGAATTTATGGAACATAATTAGTAATTTTTCCTTATTAAGATTAATTTTTAGTATTTTGATGACATGTTTTAAATAGGTTAAAATCCAATATGCACTTTGTTAAAATATATAACAAATTGGACCAAGCTATATTTCCAACAAAGACAAATCATTATTTCTTCTAGATTTTCCACAACAAAACATTTAAAAGAAATTCAAAAGACTTTGAAATAAGATTTAAATTTTGAAACATAGTTTATCTTCAATTTCGACTCTATAAAATTCAAAATTCAACCGGAAAAAATGAAGGGAAAAACTATCTAATCCGAATCTTTTTTTTAAAAAATAAAAAAAAGAATTTATGGAACATCATTAGTAATTTTTCCTTATTAAGATTAATTTTTAGTATTTTGATGACATGTTTTAAATAGGTTAAAATCCAATCCCACTTTGTTAGAATATATAACAAATTGGACAAAATTATTATTTCTTCTAGATTTTCCAGAACAAAAAATTTAAAAGAAATTCAAAAGACTTTGAAATAAGATTTAAATTTTGAAACATAGTTTATCTTTAATATCGACTCTTTAAAATTCAAAATTCAACCGGAAAAAATGAAGGGAAAAACTAGCTAATTCGAATCTCTTTTAAAAAAATGAAAAAAAGAATTTATGGAACATTATTAGTCATTTTTCCTTATTAAGATTAATTTTAGTATTTTGATGACATGTTTTAAATAGGTTAAAATCCAATCTGCACTTTGTTAGAATATATAAAAAATTGGACCAAGCTATATTTCTAACAAAGACAAATCATTATTTCTTCTAGATTTTCCAGAACAAAAAATTTAAAAGAAATTCAAAAGACTTTGAAATAAGATTTAAATTTGATTCTAAAGATTTTCTAGATTTGCCAGAAAATTTGTTTTGAATTTTAATCAAAATAAGTTTGAAGAAATATTTCACAAATATTTTTCTTTGAAAAAACAGAAGCTAAAACGAAGAATTCAATTAAAATGTATTTATTATTCTTTACAATAAAATAAAAAAACAATACCTGAACATTGATTTAAATGGTCAGGAAAGAAGAGGAAGGAATTTAAAAGGTAAAAAGGTATATGTGTTTAAAAATCCTAAAATCATTTTTAAGGCTGTATTTTTTCTATAAAATTGTCTTTCTGAAAGTTATAAGAAGCAAAGTAAAAAAATAAATGAATTTATTTAAACAAGTGAAGACCAAGTCTTTCAAATATTTTCTTGGATTTTCAAATTCTATTTGAGTTTTGTCTCTCTTAGAATTAAAAATGTCGAGCAAAGCGAGACCAGCTTGCTTGTAAATAAATACAATTTAAAAAATAGAGGCAGCTCACTGGTAAGTGCTGCTATTTGAGCTATTTTTAGAACAGGCACTGCGTTGACGACCCCTGCTCTATTGTTATGAAGTGTTCTGAAATATTGATCATAATTCCATCTGGCTTGTGTTTTTTATGGTAAACATTCCTCAAAGCTGGCGCTATGTCGCCATTCTTTGACAGTGAGATCACCATGTTAGAAAATTGCCTCGCCTTAAAAAAACAAAAAAAACTAAACGATAGAATGGGTGTATTAATAAAGCAAAACAAACAATAAGCATGCAGAAATAGGGAGTCACTGAATGAATTAAACTCATATGTCCATCTGTTAGTTATATTTCAATATCCATATAAATAGAAAAAATTTGAATGCAGATGTACACGAGACCAGGCGCCATCTTTAATGCAACTGCCAGAACCGTTCAAAGGAATCGAATTGTGTACTTTGCTTCCCATAAAGCTCCGTGTTTGACCTTTGGCAGTTGTTACATAAAACATTCCAGCGGTCTTCCCGTCAGTTGGAGCACTGAACCTTCCTCTTTTGTCGTCGGCTACCACACAAAACAGTAAGTTGCCAAATATCTATGCAGGAAGTTAGTGTTTTTTTTTTAAATGTGAGATTTGACAGCTGCTAATAGCTAGGCTGACCATATTGGGAAATCCCAAAAAAGAGGAGACGTACATGCGTGCCAAGGCGGGACTAGGAGAACATTTGCAAATTATGCTTGAACTTGCTTAATAGATACTCTAGATCAGGGGTGCCCACACTTTTTCTGCAGGCGAGCTACTTTTCAATTGACCAACTCGAGGGGATCTACCTCATTTATATATATCATTTATATTTATTTATTTATGAAAGAGACATTTTTGTAAACAAGTTAAATGTGTTTAATGATAATACAAGCATGTGTAACACATATAGATGTCTTTCTTTCACGAAGACAAGAATATAAGTTGGTGTATTACCTGATTCTGATGACTTGCATTGATTGGAATCAGACAGTAATGATGATAACGCCCACATTTTCAAATGGAGGAGAAAAAAAAGTTGTCCTTTCTGTACAATACCACATGAAAGTGGTTGGTTTTTGGCATCTAATTCATCCAGCTTCCATACACTTTACAAGAAAAACATTGGCGGCAAATTCCGTAGCTTGCTTGATTGACATTCACGGCACCCGAGGGTCTTGTGAGATGACGCTGGCTGCTGCCAGTTCATTATTATGAAAAAATGACAGAGAGGAAGGCGAGAAACACTTTTTATTTCAACAGACTTTCGCGCCGTCCCTTCCGTCAAAACTCTAAAGGCCGACTGCACATTTCCTATCTTCACAATAAAAGCCCTGCTTCATGCTGCCTGCGCTAACAAGTGATGTGCACGCCAGCTTTCTGAGGGATCGCTTGTGCACGCCAGTTTTCCGAGACTCTGTATTTAGTTAGCGCAGGCAGCATGAAGCAGGGCTTTTATTGTGAAGATAGGAAATGTGCAGTCGGCCTTTAGAGTTTTGAAGGAAGGTACGGCGCGAGAGTCTGTTGAAATAAAAAGTGTTTTCTCGCCTTCCTCTCGGTCATATTTTCATAATAATGATCTTGCAGCAGCCAGCGTCATCTCACAAGACCCTCCGGTACCGTGAATGTCATTTAAGTGACGTCTTGGTGAAGATTGATGATCACTCATTTTTAGGTCTAGTTTTTTTAAAAGCCTGGCTGGAGATCGACTGACACACCCCCCGCGGTCGACTGGTAGCTCGCGATCGACGTAATGGGCACCCCTGCTCTAGATGGATAGATAGATAGATAGATAGATAGATAGATAGATAGATAGGTAGGTGGATGGATGGATGGATGGATGGATGGATGGATGGATGGATAGATAGATAGAAATCCCGTTTCCATATGAGTTGGGAAATTGTGTTAGATGTAAATATAAACAGAATACAATGATTTGCAAATCCTTTTCAACCCATATTCAGTTGAATATGCTACAAAGACAACATATTTGATGTTCAAACTGATTTTTTTTTTTTTGTTGCAAATAATCATTAACTTTAGATGCTTTTGATGCCAGCAACACCTGTGATGAGGTGGCGACTTGTCCAGGGTGTACTCCGCCTTCCGCCCGATTGTAGCTGAGATAGGCGCCAGCGCCCCCCGCCACCCCAAAAGGGAATAAGCGGTAGAAAAATGGATGGATGCCAGCAACACGTGACAAAGAAGTTGGGAAAGGTGGCAATAAATACTGATAAAGTTGAGGAATGCTCATAAAACACTTATTTGGAACATCCCACAGGTGTGCAGGCTAATTGGGAACAGGTGGGTGCTAGATAGATATTACTTTATTGATTCCTTCAGGAGAGTTCCCTCAGGAAAATTACAATTCCAGCAGCAATGTACATAATTGAGGTATAATTACCTTTTACCATTAATAAATTAGTCTATATATATTAAATAATGGGGGTCTATTTTATTGATGGAACAGCGTTAAACTCGCAGCACTTGCAGCGAGCTAATTTGTCCAAAAGATGGCGCCGTAGCACAAACCACAACACACATCTTCAGTGTCTATGTGGGGGTTTTATGAAAACTATTTGTTGAATACAAAACATGGCCGGTGGTGATGAAAAATCTATTTAATAGCTGCGTTGTGTTAAAGGGGAACATTATCAGCAGACCTATGTAAGCGTCAATATATACCTTGATGGTGCAGAAAAAAGACCATATATTTTTTTAACCGATTTCCGAACTCTAAATGGGTGAATTTTGGCGAATTAAACGCCTTTCTGTTTATCGCTCTGGAGGCGATGACGTCAGAATGTGACGTTGCCGAGGTAACACACCCACCATTTTCATTTTCAACACATTACAAACACCGGGTCTCAGCTCTGTTATTTTCCGTTTTTTGGACTATTTTTTGGAACCTTGGAGACATCATGCCTCGTGAGTGTGTTGTCGGAGGGTGTAACAACACTAACAGGGAGGGATTCAAGTTGCACCACTGGCCCCAAGATGCCAAAGTGTCTGCCGCCAAACCCCCATTGAATGTGCCAGAGTGTCTCCACATTTGACCGGCGATGCTAAGGCAGACATGGCACAGAGATGTATGGATAACCTGCAGATGCATTTGCAACGATAGTCAACGAAATCACAAAGGTGAGTTTCGTTGATGTTGACTGCCAGCTAATCGATGCTAACATGCTACGCTAATCGATGCTAACATGCTATTTACCGGCGGTGCTAAAGCAGACATGGCACAGAGATGTATGGATAACCTGCAGATGCATTTGCAACGATAGTCAACGGAATCACAAAGGTGAGTTTCGTTGATGTTGACTGCCAGCTAATCGATGCTAACATGCTATGCTAATCGATGCTAACATGCTATTTACCGTCGGTGCTAAAGCAGACATGGCACAGAGATGTATGGATAACCTGCAGATGCATTTGCAACCATAGTCAACGGAATCACAAAGGTGAGTTTCGTTGATGTTGACTGCCAGCTAATCGATGCTAACATGCTACGCTAATCGATGCTAACATGCTATTTACCGGCGGTGCTAAAGCCGACATGGCACAGAGATGTATGGATAACCTGTAGATGCATTTGCAACTATATTACGTTTCCTTCCACCCACATTTAATGCGAAACAAACACTTACCAATCGACGGATTTAAGTTGCTCCAGTGTCAAAAGATGCGAAAGTCCTGATCGTTTGGTCCGCACATTTTACCGGCGATGCGAACGCAGCTATTCGGCCATGCTATGGCTATGAATTCGCTCAATAGCTTCAGTTTCTTCTTAAATAAATGATAAATGGGTTGTACTTGTATAGCGCTTTTCTACCTTCAAGGTACTCAAAGCGCTTTGACACTACTTCCACATTTACCCATTCACACACACATTCACACACTGATGGAGGGAGCTGCCATGCAAGGCGCCAACCAGCACACATCAGGAGCAAGGGTGAAGTGTCTTGCTCAGGACACAACGGACGTGACGAGGTTGGTACTAGGTGGGAATTGAACCAGGGACGCTCGGGTTGCGCACGGCCACTCTCCCCACTGCGCCACGCCGTCCCTCTTCAATACTTTCATGCTCCAACCATCTGTTTCAATACATGCATAATCTGTTGAATCGCTTAAGTCGCTGAAATCCGAGTTTGAATCCGAGCTAATGTCGCTATATCTTGCTGTGGTATTCCCATTGTTTGTTTACATTGGCAGCACTGTGTGACGTCACAGGGAAATGGCCAGTGTCTTCGCAGAGAGCGAAAATAAGGCACTTTAAAGCTTTATTTAGGGATATTCCGAGACCGGTAAAATTTTGAAAAAATCTTCAAAAAATACAACAAGCCACTGGGAACTGATTTTTATCGTTTTTAACCCTTTTGAAATTGTGATAATGTTCCCCTTTAAAGCATAGGAAAAAAATAGCAGCATCCATTCATCCATTTTCTACCGCTTATTCCCTTTTGGGGTCGCGGGGGGCGTTGGCGCCTATCTCAGCTACAATCGGGCGGAAGGCGGGGTACACCCTGGACAAGTCGCCACCTCATCGCAGGGCCAACACAGATAAACAGACAACATTCACACACTAGGGACCATTTAGTGTTGCCAATCAACCTATCCCCAGGTGCATGTCTTTGGAGGTGGGAGGAAGTACCCGGAGGGAACCCACGCATTCACGGGGAGAACATGCAAACTCCACACAGAAAGATGCCGAGCCTAGGCTTGAACCCAGGACTGCAGGACCTTCGTATTGTGAGGCAGACGCACTAACCCCTCTGCCACCGTGAAGCCCAAAAATAGCAGCATATCAGTCAATCAATCAATGTTTACTTATATAGCCCTAAATCACTAGTGTCTCAAAGGGCTGCACAAACCACTACGACATCCTCGGTAGGCCCACATAAGGGCAAGGAAAACTCACACCCAGTGGAACGTCGGTGACAATGATGACTATGAGAACCTTGGAGAGGAGGAAAGCAATGAATGTCGAGCGGGTCTAACATGATACTGTGAAAGTTCAATCCATAATGGATCCAACACAGTCGCGAGAGTCCAGTCCAAAGCGGATCCAACACAGCAGCGAGAGTCCCGTTCACAGCGGAGCCAGCAGGAAACCATCCCAAGCGGAGGCGGATCAGCAGCGCAGAGATGTCCCCAGCCGATACACAGGCGAGCAGTACATGGCCACCGGATCGGACCGGACCCCCTCCACAAAGGAGAGTGGGACATAGAAGAAAAAGAAAAGAAACGGCAGATCAACTGGTCTAAAAAGGGAGTCTATTTAAAGGCCAGAGTATACAAATGAGTTTTAAGGTGAGACTTAAATGCTTCTACTGAGGTGGCATCTCGGACTGTTACCGGGAGGGCATTCCAGAGTACTGGAGCCCGAAATGAAAAAGCTCTATAGCCCGCAGACTTTTTTTGGGCTTTGGGGATCACATATAGTCCGTAATAGTATGCAGTTTAACGTATGTTCGAAAACAAAGTTCTTAGTAAAGCCCCAACTCTGTTCAACCAGTCAGCAGTCGACAGCCCAGCCCAGCCCGTCTAAGCCGGATCTTTTTAAAAGTCCCACCTCTCTGGCAGGAACTAAAAATAGTACCCATGGAACGAAATCTGCCCCGGGTATTTTTAGGTGGATATGCAGAGGGGGACTTTATTTAACCGATTAAATGGGACATGCTTTTACAGCTGGTTTGATCCACATTTGTATGGCTTTTTTATTAGGAGCACAGTGTAAATTTTAGGGTTCAAAACTGCGCTCCTTTTGTTTTTAAACACTTGCACAGAAGTGTGTGGAAATTGCTGGCAGTGTCGAACCCTGTCCCGAAGCCAAACAAAGGTGCAATGATGGCTTGGCGGTAATAATTATCAAGCAACATACTTACAAGAGAGAAGAACTAGTTGCATTGCGGTGAAGATATCTGGGATTGGCAGCGTGATCGAGTTGGACAGTGACCAAGTTATTGTGCAAGAGTTTCTTTTATTCTGTTCTGATATACAAACCCTGTTTCCTTATTAGTTGGGAAATTGTGTTAGATGTAAATATAAACAGAATACAATGATTTGCAAATCCTTTTCAACCCATATTCAGTTGAATATGCTACAAAGACAACATATTTGATGTTCAAACTCATAAACTTTGTTTTTTTTCTTGCAAATAATAATCATTTTAGAATTTCATGGCTGAAACACGTGCCAAAGTAGTTGGGAAAGGGCATGTTCACCACTGTGTTACATCACCTTTTCTTTTTTTGTGCAAATAATCATTAACTTTAGAATTTGATGCCAGCAATACGTGACAAAAAAGTTGGGAAAGGTGGCAATAAATACTGATAAAGTTGAGGAATGCTCATCAAACACTTATTTGGAACATCCCACAGGTGTGCAGGCTAATTGGGAACAGGTGGGTGCCATGATTGGCTATAAAAACAGCTTCCCAAAAAATGCTCAGTCTTTCACAAGAAAGGATGGGGCGAGGTACACCCCTTTGTCCACAACTGTGTGAGCAAATAGTCAAACAGTTTAAGAACAACCTTTCTCAAAGTGACATTGCAAGAAATTTAGGGATTTCAACATCTACGCTCCATAATATCATCAAAAGGTTCAGAGAATCTGGAGAAATCACTCCACGTAAGCGGCATGGCCGGAAACCCACATTGAATGACCGTGACCTTCGATCCCTCAGACGGCACTGTATCAAAAACCGACATCGATCTCTAAAGGATATCACCACATGGGCTCAGGAACACTTCATAAAACCACTGTCACGAAATACAGTTGGTCGCTACATCTGTAAGTACAAGTTAAAGCTATACTATGCAAAGATAAATCTGTTTATCAACAACATCCAGAAGCGCCGCCGGCTTCTCTGGGCCCAAAATCATCTAAGATGGACTGATGCAAAGTGGGAAAGTGTTCTGTGGTCTGACGAGTCCACATTTCAAATTGTTTTTGGAAGTATTCGACATTGTGTCATTCAGACCAAAAGGGAAGCGAACCATCCAGACTGTTATCGACGCAAAGTGTAAAAGCCAGCATGTGTGATGGTATGGGGGTGCATTAGTGCCCAAGGCATGGGTAACTTACACATCTGTGAAGGCACCATTAATGCTGAAAGGTACATACAGTTTTTGGAACAACATATGCTGCCATCTTTTTCATGGACGCCCCTGCTTATTTCAGCAAGACAATGCCAAGCCACATTCAGCACGTGTTACAACAGCGTGGCTCATAAAAAAAGAGTGCGGGTACTTTCCTGGCCCGCCTGCAGTCCAGACCTGTCTCCCATGGAAAATGTGTGGCGCATTATGAAGCGTAAAATAGGACAGCGGAGATCCTGGACTGTTGAAGGACTGAAGCTCTACATAAAACAAGAATGGGAAAGAATTCCACTTTCAAAGCTTCAACAATTAGTTTCCTCAGTTCCCAAACGTTTATTGAGTGTTGTTAAAAGAAAAGGTGATGTAACACAGTGGTGAACATGCCCTTTCCCAACTACTTTGGCACGTGTTTCAGCCATGAAATTCTAACTTAATTATTTTTTGCAAAGAAAAATAAAAATATGTTGTCTTTGTAGCATATTCAACTGAATATGGGTTGAAAAGGATTTGCAAATCATTGTATTCTGTTTATATTTACATCTAACACAATTTCCCAACTCATATGTAAACGGAGTTTGTAAAAAAGCACTATACAAGGGTAACCCATTTACCTTTTATCAGGGCATCCAATGGATCACAACTGGACTGTTTTGGTGTGTCTTAGAAGACGTTTCGCCTCTCACCTGAGTAGGTGTCATCAGTTCATGCTCATAGACTGGGATTAGTCAGAACCGGTCCAGCGGCTGGTGCCAATACCCCAACTATTCATAGTCCAAAATTCAGAAAGGTGTGCCTGGGTAAGGATGGTTTCGCCCTATTGCAGTGAGAAAAACAAAATACGACAGCGGAGACCCCGGACTGTTGAAGGACTGAAGCTCTACATAAAACAAGAATGGGAAAGAATTCCACTTTCAAAGCTTCAACAATTAGTTTCCTCAGTTCCCAAACGTTTATTGAGCGTTGTTAAAAGAAAAGGTGATGTAACACAGTGGTGAACATGCCCTTTCCCAACTACTTTGGCACGTGTTTCAGCCATGAAATTCTAAAATGATTATTATTTGCAAGAAAAAAAACAAAGTTTATGAGTTTGAACATCAAATATGTTGTCTTTGTAGCATATTCAACTGAATATGGCTTGAAAAGGATTTGCAAATCATTGTATTCTGTTTATATTTACATCTAACACAATTCCCCAACTCATATGGAAACGGGGTTTGTAAATATTTGTACCATGAATTGATTAACGTGGACCCCGACTTAAACAAGTTGAAAAACTCATTCGGGTGTTGCCATTTAGTGGTCAAATGTACGGAATATGTACTGTACTGTGCAATCTACTAATAAAAGTTTGAATTAATCAATCAATAAGAGAATCACTGGACGAACTGGCAAGCGATGCCAAGGATTCGAGGATGTGGTTGTGGCTTCTGCAGCCCTTTAAGACCTTCGTAACTAAGGGCTATGCACATAAAATATGATTTACAGCCTGGTAACCTGTCCTATACCGGTTTTTGGATTCCCCTCCCTAACTAAACAGCAGGTCTACAAAAAGGTGTGGAGGTGTTTCATGCAATGCACATTGTATTGTCCTGTCAAAACCTTCCCCTCCGGTGTTGAGTTTGCAAGACTACAATAGCAAGTTAAGGTAATTCCCATTCATATTGAGTATAATGTTCCTAAACCTTGTGCTGTCAAGTTGTTGCTGTTTGTCTCGCTTTACTCTCAATATGTCGTTTACTTCAATGTGCTTCATTTACCTTTTTATAGCCTCCTTTTATTTTTTAGATACTGTACACGCATGTTAAGTGTTTTTGCTTGGTTGAGTTTGTTCGAGCCCTAATGTCTTGCTGGGTGTGATGGTCGAGTCGTTTTCTCACTTGGACCCAGTTGCTCACTTTTTTTAGTGTTGATGTAACATCACTGAACATATAGACTGTGGTGCCCTAAAAGTTTCTACAAACCCCGTTTCCATATGAGTTGGGAAATTGTGTTAGATGTAAATATAAACAGAATACAATGATTTGCAAATCTTTTTCAAGCCATATTCAGTTGAATATGCTACAAAGACAACATATTTGATAATCAAACTCATAAACTTTATGTTTTTTTTTGCAAATAATAATTAACTTAGAATTTCATGGCTGCAACACGTGCCAAAGTAGTTGGGAAAGGGCATGTTCACCACTGTGTTACATCACCTTTTCTTTTAACAACACTCAATAAATGTTTGGGAACTGAGGAAACTAATTGTTGAAGCTTTGAAAGCGGAATTCTTTCCCATTCTTGTTTTATGTAGAGCTTCAGTCGTTCAACAGTCCGGGGTCTCCGCTGTCCTATTTTACGTTTCATAATGCACCACACATTTTCCATGGGAGACAGGTCTGGACTGCAGGCGGGCCAGGAAAGTACCCGCACTCTTTTTTTTACGAAGCCACGCTGTTGTAACACGTACTGAATGTGGCTTGGCATTGTCTTGCTGAAATAAGCAGGGGCGTCCATGAAAAAGACGGCGCTTAGATGGCAGCATATGTTGTTCCAAAACCTGTATGTACCTTTCAGCATTAATGGTGCCTTCACAGATGTGTAAGTTACCCATGCATTGGGCACTAATGCACCCCCATACCATCACACATGCTGGCTTTTCAACTTTGCGTCGATAACAGTCTGGATGGTTCGCTTCCCCTTTGGTCCGGATGACACAATATTTCCAAAAACAATCTGAAATGTGGACTTGTCAGACCACAGAACACTTTTCCACTTTGCTTCAGTCCATCTTAGATGATCTCGGGCCCAGAGAAGCCGGCGGCGTTTCTGGATGTTGTTGATAAATGGCTTTCGTTATGCATAACAGAGCTTCAACTTGCACTTACAGATGTAGCAACAAACTGTATTTAGTGACGGTGGTTTTCTGAAGTGTTCCTGAGCCCATGTGGTGATATCCTTTAGAGATTGATGTCGGTTTTTGATACAGTGCCGAAGGTCAGGGTCATTCAATGTTGGTTTCCGGCCTTGCCGCTTACGTGGACTGATTTCTCCAGATTCTCTGAACCTTTTGATGATATTATGGAGCGTAGATGTTGAAATCCCTAAATTTCTTGCAATGTCACTTTGAGAAAGGTTGTTCTTAAACTGTTTGACTATTTGCTCACGCAGTTGTGGACAAAGGGGTGTACCTCGCCCCATCCTTTCTTGTGAAAGACTGAGCCTTTTTTGGGAAGCTGTTTTTATAGCCAATCATGGCACCCACCTGTTCCCAATTAGCCTGCACACCCGTGGGATGTTCCACATAAGTGTTTGATGAGCACTCCTCAACTTTATCAGTATTTATTGCCACCTTTCCCAACCTCTTTGTCACGTGTTGCTGGCATCCATCCATCCATCAAATTTCTATCGCTTATTCCCTTTTGGGGTCGCAGGGGGGCGCTGGCGCCTATGTCAGCTACAATCGGGCGGAAGGCGGCGTACACCCTGGACAAGTCGCCACCTCATGGCAGGTGTTGCTGGCATCAAAAGCATCTAAAGTTCATGATTATTTGCAACAACAAAAAAAAATTAATCAGTTTGAACATCAAATATGTTGTCTTTGTAGCATATTCAACTGAATATGGCTTGAAAAGGATTTGCAAATCATTGTATTCTGTTTATATTTACATCTAACACAATTTCCCAACTCATATGGAAACAGGGTTTGTATCTATCTATCTATCTATCTATCTATCTATCTATCTATCTATCTATCTATCTATCTATCTATCTATCTATCTATCTATCTATCTATTTGTCTGTCTCTATGTATCTGTCTTCATACAACATACTTAGTGTGTTTGATGTCAAACAGGAGAGACAACAATATTTTAAAGAAAAGAATGTGTTGACATGTAGGCTTGCATTCTTCTTTCGATGTTGCGACATGACGCCGCCTTACGAGCCCTCTTTGTGTCCAGCGTCTCTCGCCGTTGCGGGTTACCCGGGTCACGCCCATGAGGGGATCATTGTAAGTAAACATGGAGACAACTGGAGGAAGAACTAAGTGAACCCCCACAAACAGCAGAGGCGGAGTCCCAGGACAAACTCCCACTCAAACGAGGAGTAGCTCGTCAGTCTGGCTTTATTTTGGGTTCAAAGCGACGGATTCAGAGCAGAAAACGGCCATATGCAAAGTATGCAAGAAAAGTGTGCCGACGCTAACACAAACATCTTCTTCTATTAAGGTTAATGACTCCAGAGACTACAACTGTTTGCACTTGAGAAACCAAAAGTATTGGTTTAAATTTCATTGTGTTACGGCGCACGCACAGTCTGTTTCTCCCTCATCTGCTGTGAGCTGCACAGGACACGCCCCCGAGCTTGCCGCAGCCGTAGACAATTTGCTATCAGCGCACCTGGGTCTAATCAGACAAGCAGCATAAGGAGCAGTGGACCCAAGGGTCCTTGCAGGAACTTAGTTTCTCAACGGTGTAAATACCCTCCGTCGCCCGGAAAGTGAGCTGTGCGTCTCACTTCTCCCTGGATCTCCCTCTGGACTCTGACCGTGTCCCTCGTACCTCAACTACTCGCCGACGCCTCTCTCTGCCCCATTGACCTCGCGCAAATCTCGGATCCCTTCTGCGTTGCCCTCTTTGGTTTAGTCTGCTCGGTTGGTAGAGTGGCCGTGCCAGCAACTTGAGGGTTTCAGGTTCGATTCCCGCTTGTGCCATCCTAGTTACTGCCGTTGTGTCCTTGGGCAAGACACTTTACCCACCTGCTCCCAGTGCCACCCACACTGGTTTAAATGTAACTTAGATATTGGGTGTCACTATGTAAAGCGCTTTGAGTCACTTGAGAAAAGTGCTATATAAATATAAGTCACTTCACTTCATTCAACATTTACGGTAACACTCAACAGCTAATCTACACACATAGTCACACACATACACTCTTGAATTTTGTCACACACCATTCTATAGTTTATTAGTATTTTTTTGTAGTATTATTATATATATATATATATATATATATATATATATATATATATATATATATATATATATATATATATTGACTATAAAGATAATAAATTATTGTACATTACTTCTCCTGGTGTCTGTTGCCGTCATCTCCCCTCAGCAACATTAACACATTGTAATCTACTACTGTTCTGACTGCACTAAAGGCTAACATTTTTTATTAAAATTGTTTACATCTGATACCAAAAGTATGTGTTCATTTTTAGTTCTGATCCAGCGTTCTGCGGAGAAACTTCAATCAATCAATCAATGTTTATTTATATAGCCCCAAATCACAAATGTCTCAAAGGACTGCACAAATCATTACGACTACGACATCCTCGGAAGAACCCACAAAAGGGCAAGGAAAACTCACACCCAGTGGGCAGGGAGAATTCACATCCAGTGGGACGCCAGTGACAATGCTGACTATGAGAAACCTTGGAGAGGACCTCAGATGTGGGCAACCCCCCCCTCTAGGGGACCGAAAGCAATGGATGTGGAGCGGGTCTAACATGATACTGTGAAAGTTCAATCCATAGTGGCTCCAACACAGCCGCGAGAGTTCAGTTCAAAGCGGATCCAAGACAGCAGCGAGAGTCCCGTCCACAGGAAACCATCTCAAGCGGAGGCGGATCAGCAGCGTAGAGATGTCCCCAACCGATACACAGGCGAGCGGTCCATCCTGGGTCTCGACTCTGGACAGCCAGTACTTCATCGGATAGGACCCCCTCCACAAGGGAGGGGGGGACATAGGAGAAAGAAAAGAAGCGGCAGATCAACTGGTCTAAAAAGGAGGTCTATTTAAAGGCTAGAATATACAGATGAGTTTTAAGGTGAGACTTAAATGCTTCTACTGAGGTGGCATCTCGAACTGTTACCGGGAGGGCATTCCAGAGTACTGGAGCCCGAACGGAAAACGCTCTATAGCCCGCAGACTTTTTTTGGGCTCTAGGAATCACTAATAAGCCGGAGTCTTTTGAAGGCAGATTTCTTGCCGGGACATATGGTACAATACAATCGGCAAGATAGGCTGGAGCTAGACCGTGTAGTATTTTATACGTAAGTAGTAAAACCTTAAAGTCACATCTTAAGTGCACAGGAAGCCAGTGCAGGCTTGAATACTTGAACACTTGTACAACTTTTTCTGTTCAGAATGGTGTCCACTCCTCCAAACAACTTCTCCTGGGTGGACCCGGGCAAAGTGGCCGCACTGGCCCTGCCCCGGATGACTGCAGAGTACCAGTATCTGCTGGACAACGGCATCCGACATCTGGTCTGCCTTTGTGAGCGCAAGCCCAACAACTACGACACGTGTCCACGGTTGCAGCTGCACCACATCAAGATCCCAGACTTCACTGCTCCTTCGCCCAGTCAGATTGACAAATTCCTCTCCATTGTGGAAGACGCCAACGCCAAGGGAGAAGTATGTCATATTCCATCCCTGACTACTTTTTTTGAAAAAATATGTTATATGTGTGTGTGTGTGTGTGTATGTATGTACAGTGGGTGCAAAAAAGTATTTAGTCAGCCACCAATTGTGCAAGTTCTCCCACTTAAAATGATGACAAAGTTCTGTAATTTTCATCATAGGTACTCTTCAACTGTGAGAGACAGAATGTAAAAAAACAGTCCAGGAAATCCCATCGTAGGAATTTTAAATAATTTATTTGTGAAATATGGTGGAAAATAAGTATTTGGTCAAGCATTCAAAGCTCTCACTGATGGAAGGAGTTTTTTTTGCTCAAAATCTCACGATACATGGCCCCATTCATTCTTTCCTTAACACGGATCAATCGTCCTGTCCCCTTAGCAGAAAAACAGCCCCAAAGCATGATGTTTCCACCCCCATGCTTCACAGTAGGTGTGGTGTTCTTGGGATGCAGCTCATTATTCTCCTCCCACTTAAAATGATGACTGAGGTCTGTAATTTTCATCATAGGTACACTTCAACTGTGAGAGGCAGAATGTGAAAAAAAATCCAGGAATTTTAAAGAATTTATTTGTAAAATATGGTGGGAAATAAGTATTTGGTCGAGCATTCAAAGCGCTCTTTGATGGAAGGAGGTTTTGGCTCCAAATCTCACGATACATGGCCCCATTCATTCTTTCCTTAACACGGATACAATCGTCCTGTCCCCTTAGCAGAAAAACAGCCCCAAAGCATGATGTTTCCACCCCCATGCTTCACAGTAGGTATGGTGTTCTTGGGATGCAGCTCATTATTCTTCTCCCACTTAAAATGATGACTGAGGTCTGTAATTTTCATCATAGGTACACTTCAACTGTGAGAGACAGAATGTGAAAAAAAATCCAGGAATTTTAAAGAATTTATTTGTAAAATCTGGTGGAAAATAAGTATTTGGTCGAGCATTCAAAGCGCTCTTTGATGGAAGGAGGTTTTGGCTCCAAATCTCACGATACATGGCCCCATTCATTCTTTCCTTAACACGGATCAGTCATCCTGTCCCCTTAGCAGAAAAACAGCCCCAAAGTATGATGTTTCCACCCCCATGCTTCACAGTAGGTGTGGTGTTCTTGGGATGCAGCTCAGTATTCTTCTCCCACTTCAAATGATGACAGAGGTCTGTCATTTTCATCATAGGTACACTTCAACTGTGAGAGGCAGAATGTGAAAAAAAATCCAGGAATTTTAAAGAATTTATTTGTAAAATATGGTGGAAAATAAGTATTTGGTCGAGCATTCAAAGCGCTCTTTGATGGAAGGAGGTTTTGGCTCCAAATCTCACGATACATGGCCCCATTCATTCTTTCCTTAACACGGATCAGTCGTCCTGTCCCCTTAGCAGAAAAACAGCCCCAAAGCATGATGTTTCCACCCCCATGCTTCACAGTAGGTATGGTGTTCTTGGGATGCAACTCAGTATTCTTCTCCCACTTAAAATGATGACAGAGGTCTGTAATTTTCTTCATAGGTACACTTCAACTGTGAGAGGCAGAATGTGAAAAAAAATCCAGGAATTTTAAAGAATTTATTTGTAAAATATGGTGGAAAATAAGTATTTGGTCAAGCATTCAAAGCTCTCACTGATGGAAGGAGGTTTTGGCTCCAAATCTCACGATACATGGCCCCATTCATTCTTTCCTTAACACGGATCAATCGTCCTGTCCCCTTAGCAGAAAAAACTGTGACGTCTCGGTGGCATTATGGTGACAAGTTGTTCTCTCAGCGGAAGATGGGACACAGCGTGAGGGTAAGGATAAGAATTTATTTATATAATGAAAAAAAACCTAAGACCAAAAACACTTGCACAAAGGCACTAACATAAAAAACCAACAGAACTAGCTTGGGAGCTAGAAAGAACAAAGGGCGCTAGCGTGGAAGCTAGGGACATAAACAAACAAAATAGCACATAAGCTAACAAGTATACAAAAATAGATTTAGCACAATGTTGGAAGAGCGGCGTCAGAGACTGAATGTCGAATAAAGGCGGCCATATATAGGGAGATAAATAATCAAGGGCAGGTGTGCGTGATCACACGGGAGGCAGGTGACACAACTGCGTTGCTAGGACAACAGAAAGAAACCAGGAAGTGCCACAAAGAACTGAGGAAGACAAACACTAGACACAATGTGATACCAAACTGAACCAAAACAAAGAATATGCCATGATCCAAGACGTGGATCATGACAAAAGCATGATGTTTCCACCCCCATGCTTCACAGTAGGTGTGGTGTTCTTGGGATGCAACTCAGTATTCTTATTCCTCCAAACACCACGAGTTGAGTTTATACCAAAAAGTTCTATTTTGGTTTCATCTGACCACATGACATTCTCCCAATCCTCTGCTGTATCATCCATGTATCCATTTTGGTATAAACTCAACTGGTGGTGTTTGGAGGAAGAAGAATACTGAGTTGCATCCCAAGAACACCACACCTACTGTGAAGCATGGGGGTGGAAACATCATGCTTTGGGGCTGTTTTTCTGCTAAGGGGACAGGACGATTGATCCGTGTTAAGGAAAGAATGAATGGGGCCATGTATCCTGAGATTTGGAGCCAAAACCTCCTTCCATCAGTGAGAGCTTTGAATGGTTGATCAAATACTTATTTTCCATCTTAATTTACAAATAAATTCTTTAAAATTCCTACAATGTGAATTCCTGGATTTTTTTTTCACATTCTGTCTCTCACAGTTGAAGTGTACCTATGATGAAAATTACAGACCTCAGTCATCATTTTAAGTGGGAGAACTTGCACAATCGCTGGCTGACTAAATACTTTTTTGCCCCACTGTATATATATTTATAGGGGTGTAACGGTACACAAAAAGTTTGGTTCGGTATGTACATCGGTTTAGTGGTCACAGTTCGGTTCATTTTCGGTACAGTAAGAAAACAACAAAATATTAATTTTTTGGGTTATTTATTCACCAAATTTGTAAACAATTGTTTTATCCCTTAAAGGGGAACATTATCAGCAGACCTATGTAAGCGTCAATATATACCTTGATGGTGCAGAAAAAAGACCATCTTTTTTTTTAACCGATTTCCGAACTCTAAATGGGTAAATTTTGGCAAATTAAACGCCTTTCTGTTTATCGCGCTGGAGGCGATGACGTCAGAACGTGACGTCGCCGAGGTAACACACCCGCCATTTTCATTTTCAACACATTACAAACACCGGGTCTCAGCTCTGTTATTTTCCGTTTTTTTGACTATTTTTTGGAACCTTGGAGACATCATGCCTCGTCGGTGTGTTGTCGGAGGGTGTAACAACACTAACAGGGAGGGATTCAAGTTGCACCACTGGCCCCAAGATGCCAAAGTGTCGTGTTGTCGGAGGGTGTAACAACACTAACAGGGAGGGATTCAAGTTGCACCACTGGCAAGAAATCTGCCGCCAGACCCCCATCGAATGTACCAAAGTGTCTCCACATTTGAGCGGCGATGCTAAGACAGACATGGCACAGAGATGTATGGATAACCTGCAGATGCATTTGCAACCATTAAGTCAACTAAATCACAAAGGTGAGTTTTGTTGATGTTGTTGACTTATGTGCTAATCAGACATATTTGGTCGCAGCATGACTGCCAGCTAATTGATGCTAACATCGATGCTAACATGCTATTTACGCTAGCTGTATGTACATTTGAAACTAGATACCCACATTTAATGCGAAACAAACACTTACCAATCGACGTATTTAAGTTGCTCCAGTGTCACAAGATGCGAAAGTCCTGATCGTTTGGTCCGCACATTTTACCGGCGATGCTAACAAGGCAGCCATGCTATGGGCCACTTCATTAGGGACACCCACGCTATGGCCGAATAGCGTCAATAGCTTCAATTTCTTCTTCAATTTCGTTTTCGCTATCTGCCTCCATACTCCGACCATCTGTTTCAATACATGCGTAATCTGTTGAATCGCTTAAGCCGCTGAAATCCGAGTCTGAATCCGAGCTAATGTCGCTATATCTTGCTGTGGTAACCGCCATGTTTGTTTGTATTGGCAGCACTGTGTGACGTCACAGTGGTTTTGAAGACAGCGAAAATAAGGCACTTTAAAGCTTTATTTAAAGATATTCCGGGACCGTTAAAATTTTGAAAAAAACTTCAAAAAATACAACAAGCCACTGGGAACTGATTTTTATTGTTTTTAACCCTTTTGAAATTGTGATAATGTTCCCCTTTTAACATTGGGAACACTATAAGAATTCTGCCTGATACCTGTTTCTAATCATTTGGATGGGTTGCCAGATACTTTTGGCAATATAGCGTATGTCCGCACACACACACAGTTTGAGAGGAAACTAAATTAAAAAAAAACGGCATGTTTGCATGAAGGTCTCTGGAGAGATTTAAGACGTTACAGACGAGTGAAAATGTTGTTCCTTCCCAGGCTGTGGCCGCCCACTGCATGCACGGCCACGGCAGGACTGGGACCATGCTGGCCTGCTACCTGGTCAAGACCATGAGGATCTCCGGCATCGAAGCCATCGAGGAGATCCGCCGACTGCGCCAAGGCTCCATAGAAACCAACGACCAGGAAAAAGCGGTGGTACAGTTTTATCAACGCAATAAATAGTTTAGTGTTTGAGGGCTAAAGTTTACATCCAAAAGTCATATTTTAACAATACATCAAGGACGGGGAGGAAAAATTGATGCTAAAATCCAATGTTGGCTACTTTGCATAAACCTAAACCTAAACAGACGCTGTCGCTCCGTAAACATCAGCTTCCTGCTCAATACTTTTTTTTTTTTTCATGTCTCATCTTCTCAGGAAAGCACTAGATCAGGGGTAGGGAACCTATGGCTCTAGAGCCAGATGTGGCTCTTTTGATGACCGCATCTGGCTCTCGGATAAATCTTAGCTGACATTGCTTGACACGATAATCAGGAATAATTTTTCTGGCAATCACAGTGCTAAAAATAACGTGCAAAATATAAAACATTCTCATGCATTTAAACCCATCCGTCCGTTTTTCTACCACACCTGTTCAAGAAGTCGCGTTAATGGTAGGAAGTATTTTATGTCACAATGGGGGCGTCGTTCCCCCAGGAAGGTTGACGGACTACTCGGGACATGGCATTTAGGTAAAAACATGATTTAATTTAAACCAAAAAAAAAGATACAAACAAAAATCGCTCACAGTGGAGGCACAACTTGAGCTAAGGAACAAAGCTAACGCAAAAACAGACTATGAACATAAATCAAACAAAACTTACTTGGCATGGCATGAAGCACAAAACTATGGCAAGGCATGAAACAAGTCAGGACAGAGTAAGAAAAGATCACATTGACGCCAGGGCGACTGACTGGCAAAGACGAGCTTAAATACTGCCTCTGATTAGTGCTCGGGAAGCAGGTGAGCGGGCATTTTGTCCACCAGAGACAGGTGGACATAATGAGTCACCAAGGAAACCAGACAAGGGAGTGGGAAAAAAACAGGAACTTAAAGAGTCCAAAGGACAAACAGCACATAGCCAAACAAAAACATGATCAACAGACATGACGTTTGATTTATTATTGGTTAGCTTCAAAATAACAATGTTATTAAAAAGAATAAGAGACTTATTATACTCTAAAAATGTTGGTCTTACTTAAAAATTAGTTGTATTCAGTGTTAAAAAATATGATATGGCTCTCACGGAAATACATTTTTGAAATATTTGACTTTCATGGCTCTCTCAGCCAAAAAGGTTCCCGACCCCTGATCTAGCGGGTGACTTTTCAAATGACGCTACGTATTAGCAGTGCTGCTACTTTTTGTAGCAACGCTTTTGCCGCATAAATGTTGAACATATTCCCACTTGGAGCCAAACCGCCGCCGGACGATGGACCCCCTGCTGTTTTTCTTGGGAATGAATTCTTCCTCCTTTTGTTACCACCTTCTTTCTCTCGTATTACCACCGTTAGCATCTCAGCTAACGTTACCATGCCGCTACCTGTCTGCTTTGCGGGAGCGTGCGACGTTGCACACGTTAAAGTATGTAAGAAGGTGAACTTGTTTTAAGTCTCTGTGAGAAGGAGAGACAAGAATGAGCGAGAAGAGCCTGTAGTGTAATGCCCGCAGCTAAAAGCAACTGCGTGAGAAGGTATACTCCAATATCACCATATAGTCATTTTCTGTATCGCACAGAGACAAACCCGCGTTTTTTCGTAGCCACAAATGTGAAATTAATCTCCTTTATTCTTCTCATTAATGGCGGCAAGGATTTTTGTCTGGATTTTTCTGGAGCGGTTCTTCTTGAACACAGGAGTCAAACTCAAGGCCCGGCCAGCCACACATTTTATTTGGCCCTGGAAACCCTGCACATGATATGTGTCAATAAAGTACTGTAACCATTCTTACAAAATGTATTCTTTCTTTAAAAAAATATATGTACTCCATGTAATCGCCAAATGAAGTTAACTTAAATATTGTGTAATTATGCAAAAATATGCTATCAAACATTCAAACCCATCCATCCATTTTCTACCGCTTATTCCCTTTGGGGTGTCACGACTAGGACTTGGGCGTGGATTGTTTTCCTAAGGCAAAGGAAAGTTGGCACGGCAAGACGTGAATGTAAATACACACTTTATTTTAACATTAACAAACTACAAAAAAAGAAAGCAAACAAAAGGCGCGCACAATGGCGGAGAACAAACTTGACTAATGAAAAACAAAAGACTAGCACAAAGGCAATTAACTATGAACACGAAACAAAAACACGTACTGTGGCATGGCATGAAGCATGAACTACAATAAACAGGAATCTCATGGGTAGCAGAGGTAGATAGACCGTGTAAAAGAGGTGATGTTGCCAGGACGAAGAACAGAAACAGACAGGCTTAAATAATATTGTGGTGATTAGTGAAAACAGGTGTGAGACATGAGGTCAGGTGAAAACTAATGGGTAGTCATGGTGACAAAACAAACCAGGAAGTGCAAAAACAAGGAACTGAGTGGCCAAAAAACAAATACAACATGACTAAAACAAAACATGATCACATAAACATGACATGGGGTCGCGGGGGGCTACAATCGGGCGGAAGGTGCGGTACACCCTGGACAAGTCGCCATCTCATCGCAGGGCAACATTCAAACCATTTAAAAAAAAATAGAAATAAATACTAGTAATAATGATTTCAAAGCAAGTTATCCATCAAAGTGTACAATGGAAAAGTAGCAATAGATTTCCATAGTCAAATTGTGAAATTTACTGAGATTTTTAGAGCATTTTTCCATAAATTGAAAAAAAAAAAAAAAAATGTTTACTGTAATAAACTGTGGTGCCATTTTGGCATCTACAGTAATACACCCAAAAAAATCTGTAGTTGTTTATATACGGTAAAAAAAAACAAAAAAAACTTGCAGCTCAGGTGCCAGAATTTTAGTGTAAAATTGCATTTTTTTTACAGTAAAATTATGGCAACTTAGCTGTTTTTAAATCATAAAAACAGCAGTAGGGTTTTTCCATTTACCGCAATATACACTACATTTTGAGGTCAAATTATTGCAACTTTTACATTTTAGTTTAAAAAAAAAATCTACTAATAAAATACTTAAAAAATTGGGTAACACTTTAGTATGGGGAACATATTCAGCATTAATTAGTTGCTTATTAAAGTGACAAAGACTTAATTTAGAGTTATTTGGACACTAGGGGAACATATTAGGGTTAGAGTTACTAATAATCAATAATTCTGAGGTTATTGAGGGAAGACCTAATTAATAGCCTACTGCTCGTATAATAAGACCATGCAGAATAAGTCATTAATAAGTACTTAATAATGACTAATTAAGAGCCAATATGTTACTAATTTACATGTTTATAAGCAAGTAATTAATGGTGAATATGTGATCACCATACTAAAGTGTCACCAAAAATTGTGTAATAAAATATTCACTGAAATAGAACAATATGTATTTTTAACAGTGATGTCAAACCATGACCACATCAAAACAAATCAAAAACAAAACGTCAAATTAAATATTTAAATGTCCTACTGTTGATATGTGAAAATGTGATATCTGAAATTATCGGTATCGGTTTCAAAAAAGTAAAATGTATGACTTTTTAAAACGCCGCTGTATGGAGTGGTACACGACACGGACGTAGAGAGAAGTACAGAGCGCCGATAACTGCCTTTGCGTGCCGACCCACTCACATAATATCTACGTCTGAGTAAATGCACGGCATACTTGGTCAACAGCCCTACAGGTCACACTGAGGGTGCCCGTTTGAATAACTTTAATATGCGCCACACTGTGGACCCACACCAAACGAGAATGACAAACACATTTCAGGAGAACATCCGCGCTGTAACACAACAGAACAAATACCAGGAACCCCTTGCAGCACTAACTCTTCCGGGACCCTACAATATAAACCTCCCCGCTACCTCCTATGGCTTTCGCTTTGCAAAGTAGAGTTTTAACTTGCACTTACATATATAGCGACAAACTGTAGTTACTGACAGTGGTTTTCTAAAGTGTTCCTGAGCCCATGTGGTGATGTCCTTTACACACCGATGTTGCTTTTTGATGCAGTACCGCCTGAGGGATCGAAGGTATGTAATGTCATGGCTTACGTGCAGTGATTTCTCCACATTTTCTGAACCTTTTAAAGATATTACGGAGCGTAGATGGTGAAATCCCTAATTTCCTTGCAATAGCTGGTTGAGAAATGTTGTTCTTAAAGAATTTGCTCAGGCATTTGTTGACAAAGTGATGACCCTCGCCCCGTCCTCGTTTGTGAATGAGGGAGCTTTTCATTGAAGCTGCTTTTATACCCAATCATGGCACCCGCCTGTTCCCAATAAGTCTTTGACGAGCATGCCTAAACTTCTCTCAGTCTTTTTGGCCACTTGTGCCAGCTTTTTTGAAACGTTGCAGGCATCAAATCCCAAATGAGCTAATATTTGCAAAAATAATAAAGTTTTCCAGTTGGAACATGAAATATCTTGTCTTTGCAGTCTATTCAATCGAATATACGTTGAAAAAGGATTTGCAAATCATTATATTCCATTTTTATTTAACATTTACACAACATGACAACTTCACTGGTTTTGGGTTTTGTATACAAAAATGAAAAAACAAGCCTGAAAGATATTTATCGACATGGACACATGGAGCAAAAAACAATGTATATTTACATCATTCCTGACCATGAGTTCATGCGACTTTTGTGTTTGCAGGTAGCAAAAATGAAGGTGCTTTAAAAAATGAAGAAAAACTGTGAATATGTGCTTTATTGTAATATTTATATTTTGTTCGACAGAGTAAAATGTGAAATTAGACTCACACTAAATTTAGATAACTAAAATACATTTCCATCAGAAGACTACGGACCAAAAACCTGCTGTCAAAATGAACACTGGAACCAAATACATATTTACCAAATATTCAGCAGATTTATTAAAGCAAATTTAGTTGAAGCATACATTGCTGACTGCATAGATATGTCATACATACACAACACTCACATAAGCAATAATCATGTTACCATAGGGACAAATAATAGAATATAACACATTTTAAAAAGCAAATTATCTTGTTTAAAACAACTTAAAGGGGAACATTATCAGCAGACCTATGCAAGCGTCAATATATACCTTGATGGTGCAGAAAAAAGACCATCTATTTTTTTAAATGGGTGAATTTTGGCAAATTAAACGCCTTTCTGTTTATCGTCTTTTAGCGATGACGTCATAATGTGACGTCGCCGAGGTAACACACCCGCCATTTTCATTTTCACATTACAAACACCGGGTCTCAGCTCTGTTATTTTCCGTTTTTTTGACTATTTTTTGGAACCTTGGAGACATCATGCCTCGTCGGTGTGTTGTCGGAGGGTGTAACAACACTAACAGGGAGGGATTCAAGTTGCACCACTGGCCCCAAGATGCCAAAGTGTCTGCCGCCAGACCCCCATTGAATGTGCCAGAGTGTCTCCACATTTGACCGGCGATGCTAAGCATTTGCAACTAGTCAACTAAATCACAAAGGTGAGTTTTGTTGATGTTGACTTATGTGCTAATCAGACATATTTGGTCGCGGCGTGACTGCCAGCTAATCGATGCTAACATGCTACGCTAATCGACGCTAACATGCTATTGACCGGCGGTGCTAAAGCAGACATGGCACAGAGATGTATGGATAACCTGCAGATGCATTTGCAACGATAAAGTCAACGAAATCACAAAGGTGAGTTTTGTTGATGTTGACTGCCAGCTAATTGATGCTAACATGCTATTTACCGGTGGTGCTAAAGCAGACATGGCACAGAGATGTATGGATAACCTGCAGATGCATTTGCAACGATAAAGTCAACGAAATCACAAAGGTGAGTTTTGTTGATGTTGTTGACTTATGTGCTAATCAGACATATTTGGTCGCGGCGTGACTGCCAGCTAATCGATGCTAACATGCTACGCTAACATGCTATTTACCGGCAATGCTAAAGCAGACATGGCACAGAGATGTATGGATAACCTGCAGATGCATTTGCAATGATAAAGTCAACGAAATCACAAAGGTGAGTTTTGTTGATGTTGACTTATGTGCTAATCAGACATATTTGGTCGCGGCGTGACTGCCAGCTAATCGACGCTAACATGCTATTTACCGGCGGTGCCAAAGCAGACATGGCACAGAGATGTATGGATAACCTGCAGATGCATTTGCGACGATAAAGTCACAGAAATCACAAAGGTGAGTTTTGTTGATGTTGACTGCCAGATAATCGATGCTAACATGCTACGCTAATCGACGCTAACATGCTATTTACCGGCGGTGCTAAAGCAGACATGGCACAGAGATGTATGGATAACCTGTAGATGCATTTCCAATGATAAAGTCAACGAAATCACAAAGGTGAGTTTTGTTGATGTTGACTTATGTGTTAATCAGACATATTTGGTCGCGGCGTGACTGCCAGCTAATCGATGCTAACATGCTACGCTAATCGACGCAAACATGCTATTTATCGGCGGTGCTAAGACAGACATGGCACAGAGATGTATGGATAACCTGCAAATGCATTTGCAACGATAAAGTCACAGAAATCACAAAGGTGAGTTTTGTTGATGTTGACTGCCAGCTAATCGATGCTAACATGCTATTTACCGGCGGTGCTAAAGCAGACATGGCACAGAGATGTATGGATAACCTGCAGATGTGGAAAAAAAACACTTACCAATCGACGGATTTAAGTTGCTCCCGTGTCACAAGATGCGAAAGTCCTGATCGTTTGGTCCGCACATTTTACCGGCGATGCTAACGCAGCTATTCGGCCATGCTATGGCTATGAATAGCGTCAATAGCTATTCGCTCAATAGCTTCAGTTTCTTCTTCAATACTTTCATACTCCAACCATCTGTTTCAATACATGCGTAATCTGTTGAATCGCTTAAATTGCTGAAATCCAAGTTTGAATCCGAGCTAATGTCGCTATATCTTGCTGTGGTATTCCCATTGTTTGTTTACATTGGCAGCACTGTGTGACGTCACAGGGAAATGGCCAGTGTCTTTGCAGAGAGCCGAAAATCAAGCACTTTAAAGCTTTTTTTAGGGGATATTCGGAGACCGGTAAAATTTTGAAAAAAACTTCAAAAAATACAACAAGCCACTGGGAACTGAGTTTTATTGTTTTTAACCCTTTTGAAATTGTGATAATGTTCCCCTTTAAATGATGTAGATCAGGGGGTCGGCAACCCGTGGCTCCGGAGCCGCATGCGACTCTTGGATCACTCGGATGTGGCCCAGCAGCATACTTACCGACCGCCCCATTTTTACGGGAGCTTTTCCGGATTTCAATGCCTCGCCCAGAAATTTTCCCATGCTGACATTCTCAGATCTTCACTATAGAAGGCGTGCCGTGATGGCAATGTCTTAAACGTCCTCTCGACCATGTCGTCGAGTCCGCTTTAATACTATGCTATCTGAGTGCCGGCCCGCCATCAACGCTCAAACGACTGCAAGGCATACTTGTTCAACAGCCATACAGGTTACACTGAGGGTTGTGATATAAACAACTTTAACACTCTTACTTGCGGTATAGCTCGGTTGGTAGACTGGCCGTGCCAGCAACTTGAGGGTTGCAGGTTCGATTCCCGCTTCCGCCATCCTAGTCACTGCCGTTGTGTCCTTGGGCAAGGCACTTTACCCACCTGCTCCCAGTGCCACCCACACTGGTTTGAATGTAACTTAGATATTGGGTTTCACTATGTAAAGCGCTTTGAGTCACTAGAGAAAAGCGCTATATAAATATAATTCACTTCACTACAAATATGCGCCACACTGTGAACCCACACCACACAAGAATGACAAACATATTTCGGGAGAACATCCGCACTGTAACACTACATAAATACAACAGAACAAATACCCAGAATCCCATGCATCCCTAACTCTTCCGGGCTACATTATACACCCCCTTCCCCCCCACTCCGCGCATCGGTTGAGGTGGGCGGGGTTTTTTGTTTGGTGGTTTCACAGTGTGGCGCATATTAGCAAGAGTGCTAAAGTTGTTTATATCACAACCCTCAGTGTAACCTGTATGGCTGTTGACCAAGTATGCTTTGCAGTCGCTTATGTGTGTCTGCAGAAGTCTCATACAACATGTGAACGGGCTGGTAAGCTGTTTGTTACGGTTGTAGAGGGCGCTAAACGCATTGTCGTCATAGCACGGCCTTATTATTGTTGTTTGGGTGAAAACCAGCAGACAGTCGAGAGAAAGGTTGCTCTGAGACTCGGTAGTCTCCTGGAAAACTTGAGATGGTTGGCAAATGTGATGTTGTCAAGTGGAATTCAAATAAAACTCGCAGGCCGCACTAATATTACATGTTTATATTAAGGTGCGGGCCGCGTGTCTGAGACCCCTGGTTTATAGATAGCACAAAGCAAAAAAAACAACTTTGTACGTTGTGTTATTTCATTTTAAATTTCAAAAGAGTTATGTGGCTCCCATTGGTTTTTTTATTTTGTGAAACAGGTCAAAATGGCTTTGAGTGCTAAAGGTTGCCGACCTCTGGTTTAGAGTAAATAATGATATGCTTCCAGAAGTGGTCCGAAAGATGTGAACTTAAAGGGATGTATTTGTACTCCAAGCCAAAGGTATGAAGAAATGTAAAACATGATATATTTATATTTTATAAAGGAGTTCATCTATGCCAGGGGTTTCAAACTTGCGACCCAAGGGAAGACTTTGCAAAGTATAAACATTTAACCTGAGATTTTTGAATGACAGAAACTGCTGTTCTAAATGTGTCCACTAGATGTCGCAATAGCAAATATTTGTATATTTGTAGATGATGCTACATATGTACAAAATAAACCACATGTTAGTATATCAGTGGGGGGAAATGAGCTAACTACATAAACAACATCCTGTAATTTGATTTTGATATATATTTTTTCTTGATAGATTGAAAATTAACACTGATGATCATTTATTCAGAAAGTGGTTAGAGTGTCTGTCCTGAGATGGGTAGGTTGTGAGTTCAAACCCCGGCCGAGTCATACCAAAGACCATAAAAATGGGAGCCATTACCTCCCTGCTTGGCACTCAGCATCAAGGCTTGGAATTGGGGGTTAAATCACCAAATATCAACAAATAAAGATAAAATACTATTAACCGCAAGATGTAAGTGTAAATAAAAAACATTATGATTTGTACAATTTCAGAATGGGCTTGTTCTATTTCTAAACAAAGATAACAATGTCTTTATTTTTACAAACCCTGTTTCCATGTGGGTGAAGAAATTGTGTTAGATGTAAATATAAACAGAATACAATGATTTGCAAATCCTTTTCAAGCCATATTCAGTTGAATATGCTACAAAGACAACATATTTGATGTTCAAACTCATAAACATTTTTTTTTGTGCAAATAATCATTAACTTTAGAGTTTGATGCCAGCAAGAAGTTGGGAAAAGGTGGCAATAAACACTGATAAATATGAGGAATGCTCATCAAACACTGATTTGGAACATCCCACAGGTGTGCAGGCTAATTGGGAACAGGTGGGTGCCATGATTGGCTATAAAAACAGCTTCCCCAAAAAAATGCTCAGTCTTTCACAAGAAAGGATGGGGCGAGGTACACCCCTTTGTCCACAACTGCGTGAGCAAATAGTCAAACAGTTTAAGAACAACCTTTCTCAAAGTGACATTGCAAGAAATTTAGGGATTTCAACATCTACGCTCCATAATATCATCAAAAGGTTCAGAGAATCTGGAGAAATCACTCCACGTAAGCGGCATGGCCGGAAACCAACATTGAATGACCGTGACCTTCCATCTGTGTCAAAAACCCACGTCAATCTCTAAAGGATATCACCACATGGGCTCAGGAATACTTCATAAAACCACTGTCACAAAATACAGTTGGTCACTACATCTGTAAGTGCAAGTTAAAGCTCTACTATGCAAAGAAAAAGCCATTTATCAACAACATCCGGAAACGCTGCCAGCTTCTCTGGGCCCGAGATCATCTAAGATGGACTGATGCAAAGTGGAAAAGTGTTCTGTGATCTGACGAATCCACATTTCAAATTGTTTTTGGAAATATTCGACATCGTGTCATCCGGACCAAAGGGGAAGCGAACCATCCAGACTGTTATCCACGCAAAGTGTAAAAGCCAGCATGTGTGATGGTATGGGGGTGCATTAGTGCCCAAGGCATGGGTAACTTACACATCTGTGAAGGCACCATTAATGCTGAAAAGTACATACAGGTTTTGGAACAACATATGCTGCCATCTTTTTCATGGACGCCCCTGCTTATTTTAGCAAGACAATGCCAAGCCACATTCAGCACGTGTTACAACAGCGTGGCTTCGGAAAAAAAAGAGTGCGGGTACTTTCCTGGCCCACCTGCAGTCCAGAACTGTCTCCCATGGAAAATGTGTGGCGCATTATGAAGCGTAAAATACGACAGCGGAGACCCCGGACTGTTGAAGGACTGAAGCTCTACATAAAACAAGAAAGGGAAAGAATTCAAAGCTTCAACAATTAGTTTCCTCAGTTCCCAAACGTTTATTGAGTGTTGTTAAAAGAAAAGGTGATGTAACACAGTGGTGAACATGCCCTTTCCCAACTACTTTGGCACGTGTTTCAGCCATGAAATTCAAAGTTAATTATTATTTGCAAAAAAAAAAATAAAGTTTGAGTTTGAACATCAAATATGTTGTCTTTGTAGCATATTCAACTGAATATGGGTTGAAAAGGATTTGCAAATCATTGTATTCTGTTTATATTTACATCTAACACAATTTCCCAACGCATATGGAAACGGGGTTTGTATGTGCTGATTTTCAGCTTCATTTGCTGCTGTTTGTCTGACCAGCACACTTGTGTTTCTGACACTGGTACTTATAAGAGAATCGTTCATCACACACGCTGCAACTCAACACTTTCTCTCCCGTGTGCGTCCTGGTGTGTTTATTAAGCGTCGATCGCCCGGCGAAGCTTTTGTCGCAGCTTGGGCAGGGATATGGTTTTTCACCGGTGTGTCTTCTGGCGTGCACGGTCAAGTTTTCCCTCCGAGAGAATCGTTTACTGCACACGCTGCAACTCAACGCTTTCTCAGTGTGTGTTCTCATGTGCCTCACCAGTGTCGATCGGTCGGCAAAGCCTTTGTCGCAGCTCGGACAAGAATAGGGTTTTTCGCCGGTGTGTATCCTCGTGTGTATTTTCAAATCGCTGTTTTGTATAAAAGCTTTGCCGCAGAACGGACACGAAAAGCGTTTTTCGCCGGTGTGTATCCTCGTGTGTGTTTTCAGATTTTCTTTCAGAGAGAATCTTTTGCAGCAAACCGAGCACATGAATGGTTTCTCTCCGGTGTGCGTTCTCTTGTGCGTTTTCAAATGTTGCCTTTGAGTGAAGTCTTTGCCGCAGATTGAACAGGAATAGGGTTTGTATCCGGTGTGTATTCTGGTGTGTTTTTTCAGATTACGACGGTGACTAAAGGTTTTGTCGCAGTAATAACATTTCATGCGTGCCTTGTCAGCGTTTAAGTCTTCATCATCAGTGTCAGGAGAGTGAGACGTCGTCTCGTCGCTATCTGACAGAGGAGCTAAGAGCTTGTCTGCTGGTGATCCTCCACAGTGGTCCTCATCGGCTTCTGTTGTCATGTGTTGAGTTGAGCTTCTGCTCGGAGGCTCCGCCTCTCTCTTCTCCTCACTTTCACTTTCCTTATCTTCATTCTTTACAATGAGAACAGTTAATGGGAACTCCTCTTTATCCTCCTGTGGCTCCCCATGTTCCTTTGTCACTGTGGGGGGGCTGTGAATCCTCCTGCCCCGTCCTGGAGGTCCAGTCCCGCTGCCCAGAGTAATATTTCTCACGACCGTCTGCAGAGACAAACCACATGCTTAAGAAAAATCCAGCTTTGTCCCATGAGACGTTGTCCTGCAGCCACCGGAGGTTCTGATAAATGTCTCATCAGTCGCCACGCTGACTTTCAAGACGACATAACCATACCGTATGTCAAAGAATCGCAGAAGCAATACAACAAGTCATGAAAAAAAATGAAAATAATCGCAGCACTGAAACCTGACAAAAGGACAACATAGAACAGGATATCCGTTACAAAAATTGTATGTAAATTATCCAAAAACTTCCCACTCTCTGAGTTTCCAGTGAACAGATGAGAGCTGTCTTTGTTGCACCAAGCAAAGTCTTGGAAGATTCCGCTGTGTCCGTTGGAATGAGACGGGAGGAGTTATCTATTGTCCTCAAACACCTGCCGAAGCTGAATTCAGGACGAGCCCAAGCCCGAGGCATCATTTTCTTTTGTCTTCAATGTGACCAAAAACAATGACTGTTTACATAAATGATAAATGGGTTGTACTTGTATAGCGCTTTTCTACCTTCAAGGTACTCAAAGCGCTTTGACACTACTTCCACATTTACCCATTCACACACTAATGGAGGGAGCTGCCATGCAAGGCGCTAACCAGCACCCATCAGGAGCAAGGGTGAAGTGTCTTGCTTAGGACACAACGGACGTGACGAGGTTGGTACTAGGTGGGGATTGAACCAGGGACCCACGGGTTGCGCACGGCAAAACTCCCACTGTGCCACGCCGTCCCCATTTATGTTGTGACGTGCTGTTGCGTAAACAAATTGAATATCTAAATAAAAGAGGAGACGTAAACCTTTTTCGTCAGAGCGTGGTGCAGGACTGTACAGAGAGTACAGTGGCCATGTCTTTCCTCAGATCTGAGTCTAAATTGAATTCTGTCTCTCTTTGATTCCTTGCCTTTTGTCTTGTTTAATAGATGTCATCAGTGTTTGAACCTGGCAATATCCTTCCATTTTCAACTGCTTGTCCCTTTTGGGATCACATGGGCTGCAGGAGGCTATTTCGGCTGAATTCGGGCGGAAGGCGGCGTACACCCTGGACAAGTGGCCACCTCATCACAGGGCCAACACAGATAGACAGACAACATTCACACTCACATTCACACACTAGGGACCATTTAGTGTTGCCAATCAACCTATCCCCAGGTGCATGTCTTTGGAGGTGGGAGGGGCCTATCCCCAGGTGCATGTCTTTGGAGGTGGGAGGGGCCTATCCCCAGGTGCATGTCTTTGGAGGTGGGGGGAAGCCACGCAGTCAAGGGGAGAACATGCAAACTCCACACGGAAAGATCCCGAGCCCGGGATTGAACCCGGGACTACTTCATATTGTGAAGCACATGCACCACCCCCTGTACCACCGTGCTGCCCTCGAACAGGATGATTAAAAATATAATTTTTGAAATGCCATGCAACTCATTTAAGAAGTCAAAAGTGTGAGAAACAAAGACATTTAACTCAACAAAGAGGACAGAGCGAAACCAAAAACAAAAAGCAAATTAGGAAAAATTAAAAAAGGGACATATGTTATATTTTCAACTTTTGACATTGTTGTTCTAAACGTTCTACATCCCGTGGAAGTGTCATGTCGTGAGGCTTTTAACTCGGGTTGTGATTACAGATGCCCGATAATGGCTTTATCGCCGATATTGTCCAACTCTTAATTACCGATTCTGATATCGACCGATATCGATACATACAGTGGTGGAATGAACACATTATCATGCCTAATTTTGTTGAGATGCTCAGCTGGATGCATTAAACATTGTAACAAGGTTTTCCAAAATAAATCAACTCAAAAAATGCCAACATGGCACTGCCATTTTTATTATTGAAGTCACAAAGTGCATTATTTTTTTTAACATGCCTCAAAACAGCAGCTGGGAATTTGGGACATGCTCTCCCTGAGAGAGCATGAGGAGGTTGCCCAGGGAGGTATTTAGGGGCACGTCCGACCGGTAGGAGGACCACGGGGAAAACCCAGGACACGTTGGGAAGACTATGTCTCCCGGCTGGCCTGGGAACGCCTCGGGATCCCCCAGGAGGAGCTGGACCAAGTGGCTGGGGAGAGAAAAGTCTGGGATTCTCTGCTTAGGCTGCTGCCCCCGCGACCCCACCTCGGATAAGCGGAAGAAGATGGATGAAAAGACCTCCAAATTCAGGACAAGCTGTGTTTTAAAATTTTGATTTCTATTTACTGTTTTAGTTGGTTTTACCCTTTAAAATAATTTTTAATCCTATTTATTTTATATTGTTTTTATATGTTTTTGTTTTGTTTTTATTCAGTCATTGGTGGCGCTCAAGATAGTATTGGAATATTCTTTTTAATATTGTTGTGCGGCACTTTGGAAACATTTTGTTGTTTAAATGTGCTATATAAATAAAGTGGATCAGGTTGGGTCTTGGGCGCGGTTCCAACAGGACAATGACCCCAAATCCACCTCAAAAGTGGTAAAGGAATGGCTAAATCAGGCTAGAATGAAGGTTTCAGAATGGCCTTCCCAAAATGTTAGAATCATTATGTATATATTATCACACGACTTTGATGTTTAAGGGCTGTTGCTATAATTATTATCAATTGTGCTGAAGTGTTTTTTTTTCCTTCTTTGTCTGTGCAAAGCTGGCAATCCAAAAGATTGCAAGCCAGTCTGGTATCAGTGTCTGTGTCCAGGAACGGCCTGCTGACTGCCTAGGATGAACACCGCCATGACTGAGACAAGGCGATATCACCAGCGTCAATACATTTGCATTTTTGTATAATCATATATTGTGTCTAACTGGAGTTGTCGAGATTACCCCCCTTCCCTCAGCGACCGCTTTAGTGATATAATAGGGACCTCCCAAATAAATAGAGGAAGCACGCAACCTGGACTTTTAGAAGGTAGTTTGGATCTGTAACTAGAGTACAGCCTCAAAACACGTGTCTCTTCATTGAGCCAAATTGAACTCTTGTCTCTGCGTGATTCCTTGCTTCTCGTCATCAGTGTTTGAACTTCACACACAGCCCTGACTTAAACGTGTGGACAATGCTGAAGAAACAAGTCCATGTCAGAAAACCAACACATTTAGCTGAACTTCACCAATTTTGTCAGGAGGAGTGGTCAACAATTCAAGCAGAAGCTTGTGGACGGCTACCAAAAAGCTACCTTATTGCAGTGAAACATGCCAAGGGACATATTCGATGACATCTGGATGTTGTGCTTACTTGACTGTGATGAAGCTGTGAGCACTCAGGTGGTTTCTCTTCATGGTCTTCCGTCTTCACCGAGACAACAGTCAGTGGAAACTTGGTGAGATCAGCCTCCTCCTGCCCGAGAAGACACTCTTCCTCCTGAGTGATCCAGAGCTCCTCCTCTTCCTCTTTAATGCGGGGGGGCTGTGGGTCCTCCTCTTTCTCTTTCACATGAGGGGGGAGTGGGTCGTCCTCTTTAATATGAAGAGGCTGCTGCAAGTCTGTAAGATAAATAAGAAAATAATGTTAAAGTCCTACTGAAAGCCACTACTAGCCACCACGCAGTCTGATAGTTTATATATCAATGATGAAATATTAACATTGCAACACATTCCGATACTGGTTTTTTAGTTGACTAAATTACAATTTTAAATTCCCCGGGGGTTTCGTCTTGGAAACATCGTGTAATGATGACGTGTACGCAGGACGTCACAGGTTTTTAGGAAGTATGAGCGCTGCACACACACACAGCTAAAAGTCGTCTGCTTTAACGGCATACCGTATTTTCCGCGCTGTAAGCCGCACCTAAAAACCAAACATTTTCTCAAAAGATGACAGTGCGGCTTATAATCCGGTGCGCCTTATATATGTATTAATATAAATATTTATTTTCATAGAGTTTAGGTTTCGCAACTACGGTAAACAGCCCCCATCTTTTTTCCCCGTAGAAGAGGAAGCGCTTCTTCTTCTACGGTAAGCAACCGCCAAGGTAAGCGCCCGCCCCCGTAGAAGAAGAAGCGCGCGGCTAATCCGATTCATTTCATTTGTGTGTTTCTGTAAAGACGACCACAAAATGGCTCCTACTAAAAGACACGCGTACAACGCAGAATTCAAACTCAAGGAAATAAGTCACGCAGAAGAACACGGAAATAGAGCAGCAGCGAGAGAATTGAACATAAATGAATGAATGGTGCTTAGGTGGAGGAAGCAACAAGATGACCTGCGCCAAGTAAAGAAGACAACACAGAGTTTGAGGGAACAAAGCAAGATGGCAACAGTTGGAGGACAAACTGGAACAGTGGGTAGTTGAGCAGAGAGCAGCAAGCAGAAGTGTCAGTAACATCAATATTCCAATGAAGGCAACAGTTGGAGGACAAACTAGAACAGTGGGTAGTTGAGCAGAGAGCAGCCAGCACAAGTGTAAGTAACATCAATATTCCAATGAAGGCAACAGTTGGAGGACAAACTAGAACAGTGGGTAGTTGAGCAGAGAGCACCAAGCAGAAGTGTCAGTAACATCAATATTCCAATGAAGGCAACAGTTGGAGGACAAACTAGAACAGTGGGTAGTTGAGCAGAGAGCAGCCAGCAGAAGTGTCAGTACCATCAATATTCCAATGAAGGCAACAGTTGGAGGACAAACTAGAACAGTGGGTAGTTGAGCAGAGAGCAGCAAGCAGAAGTGTCAGCACCATCAATATTCCAATGAAGGCAACAGTTGGAGGACAAACTAGAACAGTGGGTAGTTGAGCAGAGAGCAGCAAGCAGAAGTGTCAGTAACATCAATATTCCAATGAAGGCAACAGTTGGAGGACAAACTAGAACAGTGGGTAGTTGAGCAGAGAGCAGCCAGCAGAAGTGTCAGTAACATCAATATTCCAATGAAGGCAACAGTTGGAGGACAAACTAGAACAGTGGGTAGTTGAGCAGAGAGCAGCCAGCAGAAGTGTCAGTAACATCAATATTCCAATGAAGGCAACAGTTGGAGGACAAACTAGAACAGTGGGTAGTTGAGCAGAGAGCAGCAGGCAGAAGTGTCAGCACCATCAATATTCCAATGAAGGCAACAGTTGGAGGACAAACTAGAACAGTGGGTAGTTGAGCAGAGAGCAGCAAGCAGAAGTGTCAGTAACATCACTATTCCAATGAAGGCAACAGTTGGAGGACAAACTGGAACAGTGGGTAGTTGAGCAGAGAGCAGCAAGCAGAAGTGTCAGCACCATCAATATTCCAATGAAGGCAACAGTTGGAGGACAAACTGGAACAGTGGGTAGTTGAGCAGAGAGCAGCAAGCAGAAGTGTCAGTAACATCACTATTCCAATGAAGGCAACAGCGCCAGCAAACGAACTTCACTTGGATGATTTTAAAGGTGCTGCTTCTTGGTGTTTCCGGTTCATGAAAAGACGCAATCTCTCCATCCGCACACGGACTACTATTTCACAGCAACTGCCAAAAGACTTTCAAGAAAAGCTGGCTACTTTCCACGCATATCGTAAAAACAAGATAGCTGAAAAAAGATCCGGCCAGGAAGACAGGATTCATGGAACTGCCGGACAACAACAGCGACACTGACTCTGATGACTTCGACGAGACGGATGCCATATTGGCCCAAATTTTTAATTCAGACACCGACAAAGAAGAATTCGAGGGATTTATGGATGAGGAATAACTTCTGAAGGTGAGCTTTAAATGTTTATTTTGTGTGCTGTGACATTAACGTTCGAGCAAAGTTGAGTTATTGATGTTGCTATTGCTCTGCAATATTTTGAGTGTTACTATTGTTTGGTTTGTATTATTAAAGTTTGACTGACCTATCCGACTGTTTTTTTGACATTCCCTTTAGCGCAGCGGGGGCGCGGCTTATGACCCGGTGCGGCTTACAGGTTTACAAAGTTTTTAAATATGCCATTCATTGAAGGTGCGGCTTATAACACGGGGCGGCTTATAACGCGGAAAATACGGTAATTCCACAGTATTTTGGACATCTGTGTTGCTGAATCTTTTGCAATTTGTTCAATTAATATTGGAGAAGTCCAAGTAGAAAGGTGGAGTTGGGAAGCTTTAGCCTTTAGCCACACAAACACACGGGGATTCCTTGTTTAAAATTCCCGGAGCTGAAACTTTACTATGGATCACAGCGGGGTCAAACAGACATGAATCCCAGCCGAATGTCAACCAGCAGGCTTCGGTGAGAAAATTGTGGTTAAAAAGTCGCTTCTTACCGGAGATCAGCTGAGCTTGTGTCGTCCATACGTCAAGACCCCCGTGGACGTACACCTCCGACTATCAGGTACTGTTAAACTCACTAAAACACTAGCAACACAATAGAAAGATAAAGGATTTCCCAGAATTATCCTAGTAAATGTGTTTAAAAAAATCGGAATACGTCCAAATGCTATCGCGTTTTCTTTTTAACTCTTTTTTTTTTTCTAGTCCGTCGCTATCAATATCCTCAAACACAAATCTTTCATCCTCGCTCAAATTAATTGGGAAATTGTCGTTTTCCCTATATTAGTTAAATAATCCATCCAGTCAAACATTTATCAAGCTGTTCTTATTCAATAATAGTTGATCTGCCCTCTGTCAAAATGATGCCTCATTCTGAACAGATCAAGGGCGGTTTAGCTCGGTTGGTAGAGCGGCCGTGCCAGCAACTTGAGGGTTGCAGGTTCGATTCCCGCTTCCGCCATCCTAGTCACTGCCGTTGTGTCCTTGGGCAAGACACTTTACCCACCTGCTCCCAGTGCCACCCACACTGCTTTAAATGTAACTTAGATATTGGGTTTCACTATGTAAAGTGCTTTGAGTCACTAGAGAAAAGCGCTATATAAATATATTTCACTTCACTTCACCTTGTCCGTGGTAATAAGCTGGCTCAATTTTCTCACCGTGTCAGTTCAAGAAAACTCTGGATTTTTTACATTTTACTGCTATATTAGTTAAATAATCCATCCAGTCAAACATTTATCAAACTGTTCTTATTCAATAATAGTTGATCTGCCCTCTGTCAAAATGATGCCTCATTCTGAACAGATCAAGGGCGGTTTAGCTCGGTTGGTAGAGTGGCCGTGCCAGCAACTTGAGGGTTGCAGGTTCGATTCCTGCTTCCGCCATCCTAGTCACTGCCGTTGTGTCCTTGGGCAAGACACTTGACCCACCTGCTCCCAGTGCCACCCACACTGCTTTAAATGTAACTTAGATATTGGGTTTCACTATGTAAAGTGCTTTGAGTCACTAGAGAAAAGCGCTATATAAATATATTTCACTTCACTTCACCTTGTCCGTGGTAATAAGCTGGCTCAATTTTCTCACCGTGTCAGTTCAAGAAAACTCTGGATTTTTTACATTTTACTGCTATATTAGTTAAATAATCCATCCAGTCAAACATTTATCAAGCTGTTCTTATTCAATAATAGTTGATCTGCCCTCTGTCAAAATGATGCCTCATTCTGAACAGATCAAGGGCGGTTTAGCTCGGTTGGTAGAGCGGCCGTGCCAGCAACTTGAGGGTTGCAGGTTCGATTCCCGCTCCCGCCATCCTAGTCACTGCCGTTGTGTCCTTGGGCAAGACACTTTACCCACCTGCTCCCATTGCCACCCACACTGCTTTAAATGGAACTTAGATATTGGGTTTCACTATGTAAAGTGCTTTGAGTCACTAGAGAAAAGCGCTATATAAATATATTTCACTTCACTTCACCTTGTCCGTGGTAATAAGCTGGCTCAATTTTCTCACCGTTTCAGTTCAAGAAAACTCTGGATTTTTTACATTTTACTGCTATATTAGTTAAATAATCCGTCCAGTCAAACATTTATCAAGCTGTTCTTATTCAATAATAGTTGATCTGCCCTCTGTCAAAATGATGCCTCAATCTGAACAGATCAAGGGCGGTTTAGCTCGGTTGGTAGAGCGGCCGTGCCAGCAACTTGAGGGTTGCAGGTTCGATTCCCGCTTCCGCCATCCTAGTCACTGCCGTTGTGTCCTTGGGCAAGACACTTTACCCACCTGCTCCCAGTGTCACCCACACTGCTTTGAATGTAAAAATTAGATATTGGGTTTCACTATGTAAAGCGCTTTGAGTCAATAGAGAAAAGCGCTATATAAATATAATTCACTTCACTTCACCAGCAGCAGCAGTCAGCCCCCAACTCCCCCCCTGCCCCTGAATCAGACCCACTGCCCCCACATAATAATAATACAAAATAGAATACATTTTACTACAGTCTCAAAACAATACAAAGATGAAGGTCATTCATTAATAAAGTCATTTTGAACAATTTTAATGGTTTAAAAATGAAATAGAAGACATGCAGTAAGAACAGAGGACAAGTTAATTGTCGTTTTCCCGGTCCGAATAACTATTTTTGTTGTAGGCTCCTACTAAAAACACACGTGCGACGTCATCGTCTGCGACTTCCAGTAAAAGCGAGGCTTTTTCAGGAAGTACCAAAAGTGGCAAACTTTATCGTGGATGTTCTCTACTAAATCCTTTCAGCAAAAATATGGCGAAATGATCAAGTATGACACATAGAATGGACCTGCTATCCCCGTTTAAATAAGAACATCTCATTTCAGTAGGCCTTTAAGTGATGTAGCTAAGATAGGCTCCAGCGCCCCTGAAGGGAATACGCGAAAGTAAAAGGATGGATGGATAATAGAAAGACTCTTAACTGATTATGTGTGTGTTGTGTATGTAACTAAACTAAAGAACCAATAAAAACAACAAGTTTATTTTGTCCTAGTCCAGGGTTAGGGAACCTATGGCTCACTCTTTTGATGACTGCATCTGGCTCTCGGATAAATCTGAGCTGACATTGCTTAACACGATAAGTAATTAATAATTAGGGTCCTTGGCCCATTGCAAAGGACTCCACAGGAGGGCCAAGGACCCTATTGAAACTGGTGCGTTTTATTATTATTCCGCACCTATGCGCTGTAATTTGACCCCCTTAACATGCTTCAAAACTCACCAAACTTGGCACACACATCAGGACTGGCAACAATTGCGAGCTGATAAAAAAACCAAACCCCAAAACTCAAAATTGTGCTCTAGCGCCCCCTAGGAATACAACACAGACAAACTGCTTCTAGGAAGAAAACAAAGACAAAACTGCTTGTAACTTCCGGTAGGAATGTCAGAGACATGAAACAAAAACCACTATGTAGGTCTGACTTAGACCTACATTTGAATAATTAACATACTTTGGCAAAAATCAACAGGAAGCTAGATATTTTCCCTTCAATACAACAACTGCATTACTTTCACAATGCATTAAATGGTGGCAGAAAGGCGTCTTCAAGAGTGGGTTTTGGGGGCAGCAACCCAAGGCACGCTCGCACCTTCGCACCCTAATTTGACACCCTTAACATGCTTCAAAACTCACCAAATTTGACACACACGTCGGTCTGGCATGCCTTCCCAACCAAACCCCAAAATTGAAAATTGCGCGCTAGCGCCCCCTAGGAAGAAAAAAAAAAAAACAGACTGCTTGTAACTTCCATTAGGAAAGTCGTAGAGACATGAAACAAAAACCTCTATGTAGGACTGACTGTGACCTAGATTTCATAATTTTACTTTCTAGGTCAAAAATCAACAAAAATTTTGCTAAAACCCATTCAAAGCAAAATTTTCGCAAAAAATGCTACTTTTGCCTCTTTGAGCTGTAATTTGACCCCCTTAAAATGCTTCAAAACTCACCAAACTTGGCACACACATCAGGACTGGCGAAAATTGCGATATAATGAAAAAAACAAATCCAATAGCGCAATTTTTGAATAAAACACAGCAAAAACTGCTCCTAGGAAGAAAAAACAAACAAAATTGCTTGTAACTTCCAGTAGGAATGCTGGAAAGACATGAAACAAAAACTTCTATGTAGGTCTCACTTAGACCTACATTTAGATAATTGACATCCTTCGGCAAGAATCAACAGGAAGTTAAAAATCACCCCTTCAAAATAAAAGTTTGGTAAAAACCCGTCACCTTTTTCAAACGTAAACTCCTCCGAGTGCGTTTGTCGTTTCGGCTTCAAACTCGCACAGGAGAGACTTTGAACCCTTCTGATTAAAACTATCCAACAAAGTTTTGATTACTGCTCCAGTTTTTGATTTTACGCGCCTTCAAATAACCCCTGCGCAAAGTTTCCTAAAAAATGTCATTTTTGCCTCTTTGAGCTGTAATTTGACCCCCTTAAAATGCTTCAAAGTGCAAGTTAAAGCTCTACTATGCAAAGCGAAAGCCATTTATCAACAACATCCAGAAACGCTGATCTGTAATTTGACCCCCTTAACATGCTTCAAAACTCAACAAATTTTACACACACATCAGGACTGGCGAAAATTGCCATCTAATAAAAAACCAAACCCCAAAAGTCAAAATTGCGCTCCAGCGCCCCCTAGGAAAAACCCACACAAAACTGCTTGTAACTTCTGTTAGGAATGTCGTAGAGACATGAAACAAAGACCTCTATGTAGGTCTGACTTAGACCAGGGCTTGGCGGCGGCCAAAGGCGGACACGACCAACGCTGCTTGCAGCTTTAATTCCACTTGTATTCACAATGTTAAAAATAATGTTCAAAATATAAAACATTCGCATGCATTTTTATGTTGAAGAAATTGCATTAATGGTAAGAAGTAATTGATCTATTATTGGTTAGTGTGGGTCTTGCCCTCCAGGGGGTTCTTAAGACCACCAAGCACCGACATGAGAGCCTGTTTCAGGGTTACTATATTGTTTTATTATTCAATAAGTCTCTCAGTTGCTTTCCAGCAATTGTCTTTTTCTCTTTGCTTCTCGCTCGCGCTCTGGCTCCAGCCCCAACCCCGTCTCTCCTCCTGGCTGCTGATTATAACATTGCGACGGGTGATTAGATAACAAGGCCCAGGTGGGCCGTCTACGCACCTGTCGCTGATTTCGATTGATTGATTGATTGATACTTTTATTAGTAGATTGCACAGTACAGTACATATTCCGTACAATTGACCACCAAATGGTAACACCCCAATAAGTTTTTCAACTTGTTTAAGTCGGGGTCCACGTTAATCAATTCATGGTACAAATATATACTATCAACATAATACAGTCATCACACAAGTTAATCATCATAGTATGCACATTGAATTATTTACATTATTTACAATCCGGGGGGTGGGATGAGGAGCTTTGGTTGATATCAGTACTTCAGTCATCAAGAGAGAAAAATGGACATTGAAACAGTGTAGGTCTTATTTAGTAGGATATGTACAGCCAGCAGAGAACATAGTGAGTTCACATAGCATAAGAACAAGTATATACATTAGAAGTACATTTGAGTTGTTTATAATCCGGGGAGATGGGATGTGAATGGAGGAGGGTATTAGTAAAGTGTTGAAGTTGCCTGGAGGTGTTGTTTTAGAGCGCTTTTGAAGGAATATAGAGATGCACTTACTTTTATACCTGTTGGGAGTGCATTCCACATTGATGTGGCATAGAAAGAGAATGAGTTAAGACCTTTGTTAGATCGGAATCTGGGTTTAACGTGGTTTGTGGAGCTCCCCCTGGTGTTGTGGTTATGGCGGTCATTTACGTTCTGGCACTAGTTTGACATGTACTTCGGTATCAAGGAGGTGTAGCGGATTTTATAGACTAGGCTCAGTGCAAGTTGTTTGACTCTGTCCTCCACCCTGAGCCAGCCCACTTTGGAGAAGTGGGTTGGATTGAAGTGTGATCTGGGGTGGAGGTCTAAAAGTAACCGGACTAGCTTATTCTGGGATGTTTGGAGTCTAGATTTGAGGGTTTTGGAGGTGCTGGGGTACCAGGAGGTGCAAGCGTCATCGAAGAAGGGTTGAATGAGAGTTCCCGCTAGAATCCTCAAGGTGCTTTTGTTGACCAGAGAGGAGATTCTGTAGAGGAATCTCGTTCTTTGGTTGACCTTTTTGATCGCCTTGGTTGCTATTTTATCACAGGAAAGATTAGCCTCTAGAATGGAAGCTAGGTAGGTGGTCTCATCCTTCCTGGTGATAACAATGTCACCCACTTTTATAGTGAAGTCACTGACTTTAAGAAGGTTGATATGGGACCCAAATAGGATGGATTCCGTTTGACCTAAGTGTATGGATAGCTTGTTGTCAGCGAGCCAGGTGCAAATAGGCCGGTCCTGGCAACACCCCGCTTCGCTGCAGGCCGACAGGACACGCCCCCTCCACAGTTAGCGTCAGGATAACAATGTTATTACAAAGAATAAGAGACCTATTATACTCTACAAATGTTAGTCTTACCTAAAAATGCACGCGTTTAGTTGTGTTCAGTGTTAAAAAAAATATTACATGGCTCTTACGGAAATACATTTTGAAATATTTGGCTTCTTGGCTCTCTCAGCCAAAAAGGTTCCCGACCCCTGTCTTAGTCACTGAAATAGCTTCAAATCAGTCCAGAGAGTAAAAAGATAGGGCTTGGAAGTTTGACGGTAGAAATGAGCAAATATCTGTAAGGCTTTTTTTTCCGTGTACATGTTGGTTTATGGCCCTGCGATGAGGTGGCGACTTGTCCAGGGTGTACCCCGCCTTCCGCCCGATTGTAGCTGAGATAGGCGCCAGCGCCCCCCGCCACCCCAAAAGGGAATAAGCGGTAGAAATGGATGGAGGGATGGATGGATGTTGGTTTATTAGACACAGGCCTTATCTCTAAGCTTAACTTTCAGAATCAGAATAGTTTTTATTGCCATTGTTTGAGACCTCCGAGTCCGAGTCCGTGGTTCTCGCCCGGAAAAGGGTGGAGCACCGGGTTAGGAAGAAGACCCTGCCCTAAGTGGAGGAGTTCAAGTACCTGGGAGTCTTGTTCACGAGTGAGGGAAGAGTGGATGGTGAGATGGACAGGTGCGGCGTCTTCAGTAATGCGGACGCTGTATCGATCTGTTCTGGTGCAGAAGGAGCTTTGCCTTCCGGCTCAGCTCTCTTTCCTCCTCTCTAAGGTTCTCATAGTCATCATTGTCACCGACGTCCCACTGGGTCATTATTGTCACCAATGTCCCACTGGGTGTGAGTTTTCCTACCGAGGATGTCGTGGTGGTTTGTGCAGCCCTTTGAGACACTAGTGATTTAGGGCTATATAAGTAAACATTGATTGATTGATTGATTGATTTACTGGTTGATCTATGTTCCCATCTGTTAGAATTATTGTAGCTAAGTTATCACAAAGCTTTGTGTTTCATTGAGTTCCCGGGGAGAGGACAAAAGCTGTCTTTAATCCTACCAATCAAAAGGCTTGTAAAACTCCACTCTGTAGGATGGGAAGCTACATGAAGATGTTCTGTTTCTTTCATGTATTGTAATCAACAAAAATATATTGTCTGACCCAAGAACTACAAAGGGGAGGGGAAGCAGGGCCTGACTTGTTTGAACTGTTTTACGACCTTTTCTGTTAATTGTTTTATCAATCAATGTTTACTTATATAGCCCTAAATCACTAGTGTCTCAAAGGGCTGCACAAACCACAACACAAACCACTACGACATCCTCGGTAGGCCCACATAAGGGCAAGTAAAACTCACACCCAGTGGGACGTCGGTGACAATGATGACTATGAGAACCTTGGAGAGGAGGAAAGCAATGGATGTCGAGCGGGTCTAACATGATACTGTGAAAGTTCAATCCATAATGGATCAAACACAGCTGTGAGAATCCAGTCCAAAGCGGATCCAACACGGCAGCGAGAGTCCCGTTCACAGCGGAGCCAGCAGGAAACCATCCCAAACGGAGGCGGATCAGCAGGCAAGCAGTACATGGCCACCGGATCGTACCGGACCCCCTCCACAAGGGAGAGTGGGACATAGGAGAAAAAGAAAAGAAAAGGCAGATCAACTGGTTTTACGACCTTTTGTTTTGAACTGTTGTAATCAAAGGCGATGGCTGTTTACGTCCCACAAGCCTTGGAAACAGCTGTTGCCATGTAATCAGGGAAAGTCGAAATAAAAGAGGTGGCGTACAACCTTTCGCCGGAACGTACTAGAGACTGCATAAGAGTACGGCCCAGACGTTTCTCATCAAATTGAGCCAAATTTTAATTCTGTCTCTGTTTAATTCCTTGCTTCTTGTCTCGTTTAATAGATGTCAGGAAGGATTTGAGCCGGAAGGCAGAGCTCTCAATTTACCGCTACATCTACGTTCCCATCCTCACCTATGGTCATGAGCTTTGGGTTACGACCGAAAAGACAAGATCATGGGTACAAGCGGCCCAAATGAGTTTCCAGGTCTCTCCCTTAGAGATAGGATGAGAAGCTCTGCCATTCGGGAGGAACTCAAAGTAAAGCCGCTGCTCCTCCACATGGAGAGGAGCCAGATGAGGTGGTTCGGGCATCTGGTCAGGATGCCACCCGAATGCCTCCCTAGGGAGGTGCTTAGGGTACATCCGACCGGTAGGAGGCCACGGGGAAGACCCAGGACACGTTATCTCCTGGCTAGCCTGGGAACGCCTCGGGATCCCCCGGGAAGAGCTGGACGAAGTGGCTTGGTTGAGGGAAGTCTGGGCTTCCCTGCTTAGGCTGCTGCCCCCGCGACCCGACCTCGGATAGGCGGAAGAAGATGGATGAATGGATAGATATTAGATCCACTATGGACTGGACTCTTACACTATTATGTTAGATTCACTATGGACTGGACTCTCACACTATTATGTTTAATCCACTATGGACTGGACTCTCACTATTATGTTAGATCCACTATGGACTGGACTCTCACTATTATGTTAGATCCACTATGGACTGGACTCTCACTATTATGTTAGATCCACTTTGGACTGGACTCTCACACTATTATGTTAGATCCACTATGGACTGGACTATCACACCATTATGTTAGATCCACTATGGACTGGACTCTCACACTATTATGTTAGATCCACTATGGACTGGACTCTCACACTATTATGTTAGATCCACTATGGACTGGACTCTCACACGATTTTGGTAGATCCACTTTGGACTGGACTATCACACTATTATGTTAGATCCACTATGGACTGGACTCTCACACTATTATGTTAGATCCACTATGGACTGGACTCTCACCGTATTATGTTAGATCCACTATTGACTGGACTCTCACTATTATGTTAGATCCACAATGGACTGGACTCTCACTTTTATGTTAGATCCACTATGGACTGGACTCTCATTATTTTGTTAAATCCACTTTGGACTGGACTCTCACTTTTATGTTAGATCCACTATGGACTGGACTCTCATTATTATGTTGGATCCACATTGGACTGGACTCTCACTATTATGTTAGATCCACTATGGACTGGACTCTCACTATTATGTTAGATCCACTATGGACTGGACTCTCACACGATTATGGTAGATCCACTATGGACTGGACTCTCACTATCATGTTAGATCTACTATGCACTGGACTCTCACTATTATGTTAGATCCACTATGGACTGGACTCTCATTATTATGTTGGAACCACTTTGGACTGGACTCTTACACAATTATGTTAGATCCACTATGGACTGGACTCTCACTATTATGTTAGATCCACTATGGACTGGACTCTCTCACTATTATGTTAGATCCACTATGGACTGGACTCTCACTATTATGTTAGATCCACTATGGACTGGACTCTCACACGATTATGGTAGATCCACTATGGACTGGACTCTCACTATCATGTTAGATCTACTATGCACTGGACTCTCACTATTATGTTAGATCCACTATGGACTGGACTCTCATTATTATGTTAGAACCACTTTGGACTGGACTCTTACACAATTATGTTAGATCCACTATGGACTGGACTCTCACTATTATGTTAGATCCAGTATGGACTGGACTCACACTATTATGTTAGATCCACTATGGACTGGACTCTCTCACTATTATGTTAGATCCACTATGGACTGGACTCTCACTATCATGTTAGATCTACTATGGACTGGACTCTCACTATTATGTTAGATCCACTATGGACTGGACTCTCATTATTATGTTAGATCCACTTTGGACTGGACTCTTACACAATTATGTTAGATCCACTATGGACTGGACTCTCACTATTATGTTAGATCCACTATGGACTGGACTCTCACTATTATGTTAGATCCACTATGGACTGGACTCTCACACTATTATGTTAGATCCACTATGGACTGGACTCCCACTATTATGTTAGATCCACTATGGACTGGACTCTCACACTATTATGTTGGATCCACTATGGACTGGACTCTCACTATTATGTTGGATCCACTATGGACTGGACTCTCACTATTATGTTAGATCCACTATGGACTGGACTCTCACTATTATGTTGGATCCACTATGGACTGGACTCTCACTATTATGTTGGATCCACTATGGACTGGACTCTCACTATTATGTTAGATCCACTATGGACTGGACTCTCACTATTATGTTGGATCCACTATGGACTGGACTCTCACTATTATGTTGGATCCACTATGGACTGGACTCTCACTATTATGTTAGATCCACTATGGACTGGACTTTTACACTATTATGTTAAATCCACTATGGACTGGACTCTCACTATTATGTTAGATCCACTATGGACTGGACTCTCACTATTATGTTAGATCCACTATGGACTGGACTCTCACTATTATGTTAGATACACTATGGACTGGAAGTGGGGTTGTGGTTCCCCACAACTGTGGTCCCCTCCAAGGTTTCTCGTTGTCATCCCATTTGGTTGAGTTTTTCCTTGCCCTGATGTGTGATCTGAACCGAGGATGTCATTGTGTCTTGTGCAGCCCTTTGAGACACTTGTGATTTAGGGCTATATGAATAAACATTGATTGTTTGATTGATTTATGAACAATATTAAATAAAAGCAGTGTGTCATCCTCACAAGACAATTCCCCCTCCCTACAGACAATCTACTTAAAAATAGTGTTAATAATGACATATAAAGTTAGTAAACAAGTGAGAGTAAGAAGTAAACAAACCTGTTCTGTGTGACACAACTTTCTTGAAAACAGCGTCCAGTAGTTGATGTTGTCGCTCCTTCTCCTCTTTTGTTGGTGAAAGTTCCTCCTCGTACTCTGCTGTCGTTCTTTCGCACATTTTCACACAATCCCAACACTTTACACTTAAACTTGTTCTCTGCTTAGCGACGTGTTGATCACTTTTGCGTCTCTTTGTTAGCAGCTAACAAGCTAAGCTAACAAGCTAAACTACGCTAGCAAGAGAAGCAGCAAAGTGCGCCAAGGCCCCAGACAAGTGTGTCCCAATACAAACAATTATTTACGATGTTCACGCTGTCAAACAACAATTATTTGTGCATGTACGCCCTGATTAAGAACACACAAAACTAAACACAAAAGCGTATTATCGATCAGACGCCATCTTGCTTTTCCTCGTCCCGCTTCGTCACGGCGTGATCAGACCATGGAGCGCGCCTGCGTACTGGCGCTGATGAGACGCGGGGCCGCCATCTTGGAGTGGTGATCCACTCCACTCAGTGCAATTCATTTGGCGGGAGCAATGAACTGTCTGCGCATTTAATGCATCTTACCTCACTGAATACCACTCATTTTCACCCCCTTTTTTTGTCACACGTCTAGCTATGATAAAGGACACATGTTTTATTATTCATAGTTTGCTTAACAGTAATAGAATATTCTTATATGCTATCACTCATGCACGTACACGCATTTTGTGTTTGTTAAAGTGCCTTCTACTTTCGACAAATTTTGTTGTCGACAATGTCGACTAGTTGTTGCAGCCCTGGTGTAAATACTTCACCCTTGCTCCTGATGGGTGCTGGTTAGCGCCTTGCATGGCAGCTCCCTCCATCAGTGTGTGAATGTGTGTGTGAATGGGTGAATGTGGAAGTAGTGTCAAAGCGCTTTGAGTAACTTGAAGGTAGAAAAGCGCTATACAAGTACAACTCATTCATCATTCATCTGGGGCGCCGAAAAGAGGGGGTAAGTGGACGGATCTAGGGGCCCATGATGGAGGGGGGGCCGGAGAGGCCCCTAATGATGATGAAATCATAATACAGAAAAAATAATGACACTAAGTTAATAACTAACATATATTCACACATGTTTTATTGTCCATGTCCTGGTAAACAATACCTTTGTTTGTTTTGGAAGCATCAACCCCTGCAGGGCCCTCCCTCCCCCCCCCCCCCCCCCCTATTTACGTAAAATGGTTCAGTCCGACTGGATCATCTGCAGGTAGCGCACCTGCGATTAGTCACAGACACTGGCTGCCTTTAAAAAATCAGGCAGCCAGAAAAGAAAGGAAAAAAAAATAAGAGAGAAGTCAATATTTCCCCCCAAAAAAAGGTGGGTTTGTTAGTTGTGGTGGAAAGTTATGCATATTAACTTTGTCCTTGGCGGCATAGCTCAGTTGGTAGAGCGGCCGTGCCAGCAACTTGAGGGTTGCAGGTTCGATTCCCGCTTCTGCCATCCTAGTCACTGCTGTTGTGTCCTTGGGCAAGACACTTTACCCACCTGCTCCCAGTGCCACCCACACTGCTTTAAATGTAACTCAGATATTGGGTTTCACTATGTAAAGCACTTTGAGTCACTAGAGAAAAGCGCTATATAAATATAATTCACTTCACTTCACCTTGTCCGTGGTAATAAGCTAAGCTCAATTTTCTCACCATGTTAGCTCAAGAAAACTCTGGATTTTTTTACATTTTACTGCTATATTAGTTAAATAATCCATCCAGTCAAACATTTATCAAGCTGTTCTTATTCAATAATAGTTGATCTGCCCTCTGTCAAAATGATGCCTCATTCTGAACAGATCAAGGGTGGTTTAGCTTGGTTGGTAAAGTGGCCGTGCCAGCAACTTGAGGGTTGCAGGTTCGATTCCCGCTTCTGCCAACCTAGTCACTGCCGTTGTGTCCTTGGGCAAGACACTTGACCCACCTGCTCCCAGTGCCACCCACACTGCTTTGAATGTAACTTAGATATTGGGTTTCACTATGTAAAGCGCTTTGAGTCACTAGAGAAAAAACGCTATTTAAATATAATTCACTTCACTTCACCAGCAGCAGCAGTCAGCCCCCAACTCCCCCCCTGCCCCCGAATCAGCCCCACTGCCCCCACATAATAATAATACAAAATAGAATACATTATACTACAGTCTCAAAACAATACAAAGATGAAGGTCATTCATTAATAAAGTCATTTTGAACAATTTTAATGGTTTAAAAAGCATAAACCCTTTTAAAAATGAAATAGAAGACATGCAGTAAGAACAGAGGACAAGTTAATTGTGTCCTGATCTCGCTCGTAGCGTCGGTCCCGGTACGCCCCGCCTCTCCGCTCAGCCGCATTCTCCGCCTCCTCGCCGCCATCTTGGGCCGGGCTCCAGCGTGCCCCGCCCCCGCTGCTCGTTCGCCGGCTCCGCCTCTCCACAGGCTCATTCCCAGAGCAAAGTACGTGTACTTAGTCCGCCATGAATATCAAATGACGCTAGTGCGCATGCGCCTGACTAAAATACATTAATAGATAACGGGTTTTCGGTAATTAAACATTTAGACGGTATTACTAAGCATCTAGGGTTTTATCGCAAATTATCATTATACCGTTTAACCTTAAATATCTAGTCCATTAACAAGTAAAAAGTCAAGAGCGGTCACGGCATGTTCTTGCATATTTTTTTAGGGCATTACGGCAATTTCCGCGGTTAAATTCAAACTTGACTAATATCGCATCTAGAACAAGTTCAGACAATCTTTTTTAAAAGGGGATCTAATTCATATATGTGTTCAAATATGTTGAAATATCTGACAGGGCATTTATCTTTTTTTTTTTTTAGAATTCATCATCACTTCTAGAAGCTGTAAACTACATATAAACAACAAAATATTAAATATTAAACATCTGCAATATTAAACTGAACAAAATACACACAACAAATGTTAACTACATTTATTGTATCCAACTTTTGTTGAAGCAGACATTGCTTATTGAATAAATGTCTGTGGACATACAAATAAAACAATAACAAAAGCAATATTCATATACAAAATAGAGTAACCATGATAATAGAACGGCTTATCAACCGATGAGTCATAAAGTCACATTTGAAAAGGAAATAATCTTGTAGAACACAAATGTGTTGAAATGATGTTTAGAGAACATAATATGCTTCCAGAAGATGTTTCAGATGTGAACCAATACATATGAACCAAGAGTGATTTATGTGTAAAAAAAAAGGAATAAACAAATGTAAAACAAATATGTATATCATATAAAATAATTCACCTATAATCATTTAAAAATAGACATGAAAATATACAGAAACTCCACACATTTAAAACAGATTTGGAAAAACACTGTTTTGTATCAGCATAACACTGAATTAAATGTTTATTGTAAGTAATATGTTTTGTACGGTTTACATTTCTAAAATGAATGAAAAAGTCAAAAATAAAATGCATACAGAATAAACTGTTTCAGTTTCAACCTTTTCCATCAAATGACTTTTTTTTCTTTATAAACATGTTTCACAATGTTGTGTATTAATGCATGTAGTAGACTGAAATAAAATCCCTCATCTAAAACATTCCAGTCTATAAAAGGTAACAACATATTCAACAGGATATCGTCACGCACGACAATGATGTCATGTTATATGTGGAGATGTTGTTACAAAATCTTGACAATTTTCTCAAAATTCTGCAGCTTCATTTGCTGCTTCTGTTCTCACCAGCACACTTGTGTTTGTTACATTGGTCCTTAGAAAGGAATATTTCAGCACACGCACTGCAGCTCAACACTTTCTCAGCGTGCATTTCCATGTGTTCTTTCAAATCTTCACTTTGTACAAAACCTTTACCGCAGACGTAGCAGATAACAGGTTTTTCACCGGTGCGCCGAGTCATGTGTTTTACAAGCGCTGATCGGTCGGCGTAGCTTTTGTCGCAGCATGAACAGGAATATGGTTTTTCACCAGTGTGCGTTCTCGTATGTAATATGAGTTTGGATTTTTCTCCAAAGCTTTTCCAGCACTTGGAACAGGAATATGGTTTTTCGCCAGTGTGTGTTCTGAGGTGAATTTTCAAGTGTTCCTTTCGAGAGAATCTTTTCTTACAAATTATGCACATGAATGGTTTGTCTCCGGTGTGTGGAGTCTTATATGGTTTCAAATCAGTATTTTGTGTAAAAATTTTACCGTGGGTTGAAGATGAAATCTTTTTTGCATGTGCTTTCAAATGCTGCTTTTGAGAGAAACTTTTACCGCAAATTGAGCACATGTACGGTTTTTCAGCGGTGTGCGTTCTCATGTGTAGTACAAGTTTTGCCCTTTCTCCGAAGCTTTTGTTGCAACTTGAACAGGAATAAGGTTTCTCACCAGTGTGTATTTTTGTGTGAGTTTTCAATTGTTCTTTCCGGGAGAATCTTTTGCTACAAATTGAGCACATGAATGGTTTTTCACCGGTGTGTGTTCTGATGTGTATTTTTAAATGACAATGATATTTGAAAGTTTTGCCACAGTGAGAGCATTTATAGTGTGTGATGTCAGCGTGACATGACATGTCATCATCAGTGTCAGGAGAGTGTGACGTTGTGTCCTCACTATCTGACAGTGGAGCTAAGAGCTTGTCTGCTGGTGATCCTCCACAGTGGTCTTCATCAGCTTCTATTTTCATGTGTTGAATTGAGCTGCTGCTTGAAGGCTCCACCTCTCTTTTCTCCTTACTTTCACCTTTGACCTCACCTTCACTCTTCACAGTGACATCAGTCAGTGGCATCTTGGTGACATCGACCTCCTCCAGTCCATTATGCTCTCCTTCTTGAGTGATGCAGTATTCCTCATCTTCCTCTTTAATGTGAGGAGGATGTGACTTCTCTTCCTCTTTAATGTGAGGAGGCTGTGACTCCCCCTCCTCCCCTTTAAAGTGGCGGGGTTGTGGTTTTCCCTGCTCCATCCGGCAGGTCCCCTCCTGCTGCTCAGGGAGAAGATGTTCTTTACAGACATCTGCAGGACACAAGAAGACAAACACATGTTTTAGAAAAGTCCAGCGTTGCTCTGTCCCACTAGACATTGTCCTGCATATGTTCTGACAATGTCTCGGATCAATCACCACGTTGACATTCAAGATGTCACGACCATACCTTAGATCAGAGAATAACAAAAAAAACCCACATAAAACCCAGACTTCCCTCTCCCCAGCCACTTCGTCTAGCTCTTCCCGGGGGATCCCGAGGCGTTCCCAGGCCAGCCGGGAGACATAGTCTTCCCAACGTGTCCTGGGTCTTCCCCGTGGCCTCCTACCGGTCGGATGTGCCCTAAACACCTCCCTAGGGAGGCGTTCGGGTGGCATCCTGACCAGATGCCCGAACCACCTTATCTGGCTCCTCTCCATGTGGAGGAGCAGCGGCTTTATTTTGAGTTCCTCCCGGATGGTAGAGCTTCTCACCCTATCTCTAAGGGAGAGACCCGCCACACGGCGGAGAAAACTCATTTCGGCCGCTAGTACCCATGATCTTGTACTTTCGTTCATAACCCAAAGCTCATGACCACAGGTGAGGTTGGGAACGTAGATTGACCGGTAAATTGAGAGCTTTGCCTTCCGGCTCAGCTCCTTCTTCACCACAACGGATCGATACAGCGCCCGCATTACTGAAGAGCCCTGCATTCCTGTCATATAATGCACCACTTCTCGCAGAAAATTGTAGAAATTACAAATGCTTTGGTATTCACGTGTTTCTTTCTATTGTTTGCATTAGATTACCAATTACCATGAAATGATTAACGTGGACCCCGACTTAAACAAGTTGAAAAACTTATTCGGGTGTTACCATTTAGTAGTCAATTTTATGGAATATGTACTGTACTGTGCAATCTACTAATGAAAGTATCAATCAATCAATCAATCAAAAAACAACACAAACAAAAAACCCCAAAAAGCCAAGTCTGATATTGTTTTACACATAACACCAAAAATGGACTGGACAAAATGATTGGCACCTTTTCAAAATTGTAAGAAATAGCCGTATTCTAAGCATGTGATGCTCCTTTAATTTGTAATCAAACACACCTGTGGCAAGTAACAGGTGCTGGCAATATAGTCATCACACTTGCTGGCAGTTAAAATGGAGAAAAGTTGACTCAACCTTTGTGTTGTGTCTACCACCTACTTTATTGTCATTGAAACTAGTACAACAAAACTATGTTTTCAGCACAAACCCGTTCAAGATGAGACAAACAAACAGTGTTCAGGAGTACAGAACAGGAACGCTGATGGGTCGCCACAAGGCGCCCCGTAAAAGATGAGAAAAGGTAAAAAGCTGGGGAAGAAGATGAGTAAAATAAATGTAGACTGAGCTCCTAAGGGGGCCCAGTCTGGAGTGGGAAAAACCCTCTATGCCATGCACACATAAGGCGTGGCGCAGTGGGAGAGTTGCCGTGCGCAACCCGAGGGTCCCTGGTTCAATCCCCACCTAGTACCAACCACGTCACGTCCGTTGTGTCCTGAGCAAGACACTTCACCCTTGCTCCTGATGGGTGCTGGTTAGCGCCTTGCATGGCAGCTCCCTCCATCAGTGTGTGAATGTGTGTGTGTGAATGGGTAAATGTGGAAGTAGTGTCAAAGCGCTTTGAGTACCTTGAAGGTAGAAAAGCGCTATACAATTAATCTCATTAATAATCACGACAACTCGCAACAGAGGGGCGGGGAGTTGGGGCCCTGGGGAGTTGAGTTGATACCAAAATGGATACATGGATGATACAGCAGAGGTTTGGGAGAATGTCATGTGGTCAGATGAAACCAAAAAAGAACTTTTTGGTATAAACTAAACTGGTCGTGTTTGGAGGAAGAAGAATACTGAGTTGCATCCCAAGAACACCACACCTACTGTGAAGCATGGGGGTGGAAACATCATGCTTTGGGGCTGTTTTTCTGCTAAGGGGACAGGACGATTGATCCGTGTTAAGGAAAGAATGAATGGGGCCATGTATCGTGAGATTTTCAGCCAAAACTTCCTTCCATCAGTGAGAGCTTTGAATGGTTGACCAAATACTTATTTTCCACAAATAAATTCTTTAAAATTCCTACAGTGAGAATTCCTGGATTTTTTTTTCACATTCTGTCTCTCACAGTTGAAGTGTACCTATGATGTAAATTACAGACCTCTGTCATCATTTTAAGTGGGAGAACTTGCACAATCGCTGGCTGACTAAATACTTTTTTGGCCCCACTATATATATATATATATATATATATATATATATATATATATATATATATATATATATATATATATATATATATATATATATATATATACAGTATATATATATATATGCGGAGTCGGGTGCAGAGGCTTCGTTGCTACGTCCACAACCAAGGTTCTGAAAGGATTGGGACTGAGAGGTCAGGCCTTCCAGAGGGCTGTCAAATGGCTGTCGGATGTTGCTGAACAAAGTAGCAGATGGATATGGATCAAGAGAAAGGACCCCAACTGGTCTGCTAAATAACATCTAGGGGTAAAGGCAGAGGGGGGCACACCTGTCACCACTGAGCCCGCCGGAGGTGTCGTGGGTCTATCAACCAAACACCAATGAAGGAGGGTGCCCCCCTGGAGACCCCAGTGAAGCTTTGGCCCCCTTACCCTCCAGCCCTCACTCAACACTAAGTGCTGATCAATCTGAGGGATTGTACAAACCCCGTTTCCATATGAGTTGGGAAATTGTGTTCGATGTAAATATAAACAGAATACAATGATTTGCAAATCCTTTTCAAGCCATATTCAGTTGAATATGCTACAAAGACAACATATTTGATGTTCAAACTCATAAACATGTTTTTTTTTCTTGCAAATAATCATTAACTTAGGAATTTAATGCCAGCAACACGTGACAAAGAAGTTGGGAAAGGTGGCAATAAATACCGATAAAGTTGAGGAATGCTCATCGAACACTTATTTGGAACATCCCACAGGTGTGCAGGCTAATTGGGAACAGGTGGGTGCCATGATTGGCTATAAAAACAGCTTCCCAAAAAAATGCTCAGTCTTTCACAAGAAAGGATGGGGCGAGGTACACCCCTTTGTCCACAACTGTGTGAGCAAATAGTCAAACAGTTTAAGAACAACCTTTCTCAAAGTGACATTGCAAGAAATTTAGGGATTTCAACATCTACGCTCCATAATATCATCAAAAGGTTCAGAGAATCTGGAGAAATCACTCCACGTAAGCGGCATGGCCGGAAACCAACATTGAATGACCGTGACCTTCGATCCCTCAGACGGCACTGTATCAAAAACCGACATCAATCTCTAAAGGATATCACCACATGGGCTCAGGAACACTTCAGAAAACCATTGTCACTAAATACAGTTGGTCGCTACATCTGTAAGTGCAAGTTAAAGCTCTACTATGCAAAGCGAAACCCATTTATCAACAACATCCAGAAACGCCGCCGGCTTCTCTGGGCCCAAGATCATCTAAGATGGACTGATGTAAAGTGGAAAAGTGTTCTGTGGTCTGAAGAGTCCACATTTTAAATTGTTTTTGGAAATATTCGACATTGTGTCATCCGGACTAAATGGGAAGCGAACCATCCAGACTGTTATCGACGCAAAGTTGAAAAGCCAGCATGTGTGATGGTATGGGGGTGCATTAGTGCCCAAGGCATGGGTAACTTACACATTTAGGGAAGGCACCATTAATGCTGAAAGGTACATACAGGTTTTGGAACAACATATGCTGCCATCTAAGCGCCGTCTTTTTCATGGACGCCCCTGCTTATTTCAGCAAGACAATGCCAAGCCACATTCAGCACATGTTACAACAGCGTGGCTTCTTACGTACTTTGCCTTTCCTTTCTTTCAAATTAACATTTTATTAGTCCTTTGGATTCTTGTAACAGCTGAATGAGCAGCACAGCTACAACACACATATTTATGAATGAATGAGTCATATTTGTTGTTCATAAGCAAATGCTTAAAATACCTTAAACTGCATTTAATAAGTCAATGGAAAAATTAGAACCATTAAAGGCCTACTGAAAGCCACTACTAGCGACCACGCAGTCTGATAGTTTATATATCAATGATGAAATATTAACATTGCAACACATGCCAATACGGCCTTTTTAGTTTACTAAATTGCAATTTTAAATTTTGCGCGGAAGTATAATGCTAAAACGACGGGGTATGATGATGCGTGCGCGTGACGTCACGCATTGTAGAGGACATTTTGTTCCAGCCCGATCCCAGCTATAAGTCGTCTGCTTTAATCGCATAATTACACAGTATTCTGGACATCTGTGTTGCTGAATCTTTTGCAATTTGTTTGATTAATAATGGAGACGTCAAAGAAGAAAGATGTAGATGGGAAGCGGTGTATTGTGGCTGCCTTTAGCAACACAAACACAGCCGGTGTTTCTTTGTTTACATTCCCGAAAGATGGCGGTGAAGCTTTACTATGGAACGGAGCGGTCAAGTGAACAGGGTTGGATTGGACCACACACACACAAAGTACAGTGTATTATGCAGCGATCATTTCGAAAGATCGTGTTTCGAAGAGGGTCCCTTGCGAAGGGCAGAGATGGGCATCGCCACCACTCGTCGACTGGTGCTGAAGAAAGATGCGGGGCCGACCCTCAGGTTGTACAGGTACGACCATATAATCTCACTAAAACACTAGTAACACAATAAGCAGATAAGGGATTTTCCAGAATTCCATCCATCCATCCATTTTCTGCCGCTTATTCCCGTTCGGGGTCGCGGGGGGCGCTGGCGCCTATCTCAGCTACAATCGGGCGGAAGGCGGGGCACACCCTGGACAAGTCGCCACCTCATCGCAGGGCCAACACAGATAGACAGACAACATTCACACTCACATTCACACACTAGGGCCAATTTTAGTGTTGCCAATCAACCTATCCCCAGGTGCATGTCTTTGGAAGTGGGAGGAAGCCGGAGTACCCGGAGGGAACCCACGCATTCACGGGGAGAACATGCAAACTCCACACAGAAAGATCCCGAGCCTGGATTTGAACCCAGGACTGCAGGACCTTCGTATTGTGAGGCAGACGCACTAACCCCTCTGCCACCGTGAAGCCCTAGTTAATTATCCAAGTTAATTTGTCTAACAACATCTGAATTGCTCCCACTGTATAGTCTTTTTTTTTCTTTCTAGTCCTTCACTCTCACTTTCCTCATCCACGAATCCTTCATCCATGCTCAAATTAATGGGGAAATCATTGCTTTCTCTGTCTGAATCGCTCTCGCTGCTGGTGGCCATGATTGTAAACAATGTTCAGATGTGAGGAGCTCCACAACCCGTGACGTCACGCGCACATCGTCTGCTACTTCCGGTACAGGCAAAGCTTTTTTTTTTGCGACCAAAAGTTGCAAACTTTATCGTGGATGTTCTCTACTAAATCCTTTCAGCAAAAATATGGCAATATCACGAAATGATGAAGTATGACACATAGAATGGACCTGCTATCCCCGTTTGAATAAGAACATCTCATTTCAGTAGGCCTTTAAGTATGTGTATGCTTTTTAATCGGTCTCGTTTTCTTGAACAATATAAAAACAAGTAAATGCGTTGATAAAAAAAATAATCTCCAAAATCAATTCATGAAAGAATAGTGTTAATAATGACATATAAAGTTAGTAAACATGTGAGAGTAAGAAGTAAACAAACCTGTTCTGTGTGACACAACTTGATGTTCCTTGAAAACTGCGTCCAGTAGTTGATGTTGTCGCTCCTTCTCCTCTTTTATTGGAGAAAGTTCCTCCTCGTACTCTGCTGTCGTTCTTTCGCACATTTTCACACAATCCCAACACTTTACACTCACATGTGATCTCTGCTTAGCGACGTGTTGATCACTTCTGCGTCTCTTTGTTAGCGGCTAACAAGCTAAGCTAACTAGCACGCTAAGCTAGCACGAGAAGCGTCAAAAGTGCGCTCGGACTAATGTATCCGCATGTAAACAATTATTTACGCTGTTTACTCTATTATACACGACACATAAGAGTACAAGTACGCACAGATTAGGAACATAAAATTATAATGAATATAATAAGGTGTTTATCAAACGCCATTTTGCTGTATCATCTTCCTGTTTTGTTCCCACGCGGCGTTGTCAGATCTCGCGAGAGAAACATCAAAGCGCTCATAGATTTGAACACGCGCCACTTTCTCGTCGTATGGCCCGCACTAAAGTCTACAGTATGGTAGGTAGCGGTATGAAGCTTTCAAGACATGGCTGCAACCTGACAGTAAGAAGAAGAAACATAGAGCTTTTTGTTTAGTTCTCTCGCGAGATACGACTGCCACTACTTGATAGTCCCAGAAGACACAACCGGTTCACGCATGCGCGAAGACAATGCCAACTTGTTTTACGGCAGTAACGTTTATTTCAATAAAAATGTCACAAAAAATATCACATACAAACAATTAAACAAAAACAAACGTAGTCCAAGGAATTAGGGATACTGTATCTGTTTTTGAAAACGTACAGATTAATACAAGGACCCACACGATGTGTGAAGCAAAAAAATGGCAACAAAAATCCGTCTTTTTTACAACTTTATTTACATAAATTACACCAGTTCACAGTACTGACAATTTAAAGGTCAACCTTTTGTTAGATTTAAGTTGACTGCCTTGTTTTGAGAATCACGGATCCGGCCTGCCAGCGTCCAATATATATATATATATATATATATATATATATATATATATATATATATATATATATATATATATATATATATATATATATATATATATATATCCATCCATCCATTTTCTACCGCTTATTCCCTTTTGGGGTCGCGGGGGGCGCTGGCGCCTATCTCAGCTACAATCGGGCGGAAGGCGGGGTACACCCTGGACAAGTCGCCACCTCATCGCAGGGCCAACACAGATAGACAGACAACATTCACACTCACATTCACACACTAGGGCCAATTTAGTGTTGCCAATCAACCTATCCCCAGGTGCATGTCTTTGGAAGTGGGAGGAAGCCGGAGTACCCGGAGGGAACCCACGCATTCACGGGGAGAACATGCAAACTCCACACAGAAAGATCCCGAGCCTGGATTTGAACCCAGGACTGCAGGAACTTCGTATTGTGAGGCAGACGCACTAACCCCTCTGCCACCGTGAAGTGTATATATATATATATATATATATATATATATATATATATATATATATAGAGAGAGAGAGAGAGAGAGAGAGAGAGAGAGAGAGAGAGAGAGAGAGAGAGAGAGAGAGAGAGAGAGAGAGAGAGAGAGAGGATGTGAATGTGGATGTGAATGTTGTCTGTCTATCTGTGTTGGCCCTGCGATGAGGTGGCGACTTGTCCAGGGTGTACCCCGCCTTCCGCCCGATTGTAGCTGAGTTAGGCGCCAGCGCCCCCCGCGACCCCAAAAGGGAATAAGCGGTACAAAATGGATGGATGGATGGATATATATATATATATATATATATATATATATATATATATATACACATATATATATACACACACACGTATATATATATCAATCAATCAATCAATGTTTATTTATATAGCCCCAAATCACAAATGTCTCAAAGGACTGCACAAATCATTACGACTACAACATCCTCGGAAGAACCCACAAAAGGGCAAGGAAAACTCACACCCAGTGGGCAGGGAGAATTCACATTCAGTGGGACGCCAGTGACAATGCTGACTATGAGAAACCTTGGAGAGGACCTCAGATGTGGGCAACCCCCCCCCTCTAGGGGACCGAAAGCAATGGATGTCGAGCGGGTCTAACATGATACTGTGAAAGTTCAATCCATAGTGGCTCCAAGACAGCAGTGAGAGTCCCGTCCACAGGAAACCATCTCAAGCGGATCAGCAGCGTAGAGATGTCCCCAACCGATACAGGCGAGCGGTCCATCCTGGGTCCCGACGAGCGGTCCATCCTGGGTCTCGACTCTGGACAGTCAGTACTTCATCCATGGTCATCGGACCGGACCCCCTCCACAAGGGAGGGGGGGACATAGGAGAAAGAAAAGAAGCGGCAGATCAACTGGTCTAAAAAGGAGGTCTATTTAAAGGCTAGAGTATACAGATGAGTTTTAAGGTGAGACTTAAATGCTTCTACTGAGGTAGCATCTCGAACTGTTACCGGGAGGGCATTCCAGAGTACTGGAGCCCGAACGGAAAACGCTCTATAGCCCGCAGACTTTTTTTGAGCTCTAGGAATCACTAATAAGCCGGAGTCTTTTGAACGCAGATTTCTTGCCGGGACATACGGTACAATACAATCGGCAAGATAGGCTGGAGCTAGACCGTGTAGTATTTTATACGGAAGTAGTAAATATATATACATATATGTACATATATACATGTGTACACATGTATCTATACATATATCTACATATATATTTTTTTCATATATATATATACATATATACATATATGTATATATATATATATGAAAAAATATATATGTACATATATGTTCATATATATGTATACATATCTACACATAGATGTGCATATATATATATGTATGTATATATATATATATTTGTACATATATGTATACATATATACACACATATATGTGTATATATATATATATATATATATATATATACATATATATATATATATATATATATATATATATATATACATATATATGCACATACATGAAAAAACGTTTTTTGTTATTATTTTTTCAAATCTCGGTGTCTCCAAGCCGCTCAGGCAAATCATTTTGTTATAAAAATGCATTTTCTCATCGATAACATGACATCATCACGTTTGGAATATATATATATACATATGCATATGCATGTACATGTATGTGTGTGTATATGTGTGTGTACACACATACATGTACATGCATATGCATATGTATATATATATATATATATATATATATATATATATATATATACATATACATATATATGTATATATATATATGTATATATATATATATACATATACATATATATGTATATATATATATATGTATGTATATATATATATATATATATATATATATATATATATATGTATATATATATAGTTTTGCCCATTTGATTGTAGACTCTTACTGACGATATGAAAATACTATGCTGGATTTGTTTGGGCACTCCTGGGTTGACGATGTCAGTTCAGTTCATGAGCCAATTGAGAAGTAGACAAGTTGTGTTAGCTCTTACAAACCTTGGAAAAGATAAGTCTGTAAGTCAACTGTTTACCTTGTTTATGTAACTCAATATTAAGGTGGAAAGTAGTTCAATTGGATCCTAAGATGTTTATTGATGTTTATTTAATGGCTGTTTTGAGGACTTAAAATGACTGCCAGTGGTATATTTCCACCATCCAAATAGTTTCAACATTCAGAGGTATGTGTTTGATGATAATACTGTATATTTGTGTGAAGCTAATACTTACATAGTCTATGTTACATTTCAGTATATTATTTGAATCACATAACTTATACGTTTGGCATTGTGTTTATTTCAGTTTTACATAAAAGTCCAGCGCAAGACTTAAGTCGAGATAGAAAAAATAAAAAGCAAGATCGACAACAATAAATAGCCTAAATAGATTCATCTGCTTTGGAACTTTATTAGAATGTCTTATTTTTTAGAAAGTCCCATTTGAAAAGTAAATGCTCTTGTAGAACACAAATGTGTTGAAATTATGTTTGGAGTACATAAATTGCTTCCAGAAGTGGTCCGGAAGATGTGAACCAATACATATGAACTAAGAATGATTTATGTGTACACAAAAAAAGGTGTGAACAAATGTAAAACAAATATGTATATCACATAAAATAAAGTATCTATGCAATCATTTAAAATTTAGAAGTGAATATATGGAAACACTCTATTCATTTAAAACAGATTTAAAAAAACACTGTTTTGTATCAGTATAACACTGAATTATAGATATCTTTATAAATGTTTATTGTGAGTAATATGTTTTGTAAGGTTTACATCTCTAAAATGAATGAAATAAAACAAAAATGAAATGGATATAAAATAAACTGATGTTTCAATTTCCACCTTTTCCATCGAATGACTTATTTTTCTTTATAAACATGTTACACAATGTTGTGTATTAATGCATGTAGTAGACTGAAATTAAATCCGTCATCTAAAACATTCCAGTCTATAAATGTTAGCAACTTATTAAACAGGAAATCGTCACACACGACAATGATGTCACATGTTATATGTGGTGATGTTGTTACAAAATCAAAGTTTTGACAATTTTCTCAAAATCCTTCAGCTTCATTTGCTGCTGCTGTTCTGACCAGCACACTTGTGTTTGTTACATTGATATTTACAAGGGAATATTTCACCACAAGCACTGCAGCTCAACACTTTCTCAGCGTGCATTTCCATGTGTTCTTTCAAATATTCACTTTGTACAAAACCTTTACCGCAGACCGAACAGATAACAGGTTTTTTACCGGTGCGTTGATTCATGTGTTTTACAAGCGCCGATCGGTAAGCAAAGCTTTTGTTGCAGCATGAACAGGAATATGGTTTTTCACCAGTGTGCGTTCTCATATGTAATATGAGTTTGGCTTTTTCTCCAAAGCTTTTCCAGCAGTTGGAACAGGAATATGGTTTTTCACCGGTGTGTGTTCTTAGGTGAATTTGCAACTGTTGCTTTCGGGAGAATCTTTTCTTACAAATTATGCACATGAATGGTTTGTCTTCAGTTTGTGGAGTCATATATGGTTTCAAATCAGTCTTTTGTGCATGATCTTCACCGTGGGTTGAAGATGAAAACGTTTTTTCAGCAGTGCTTTTTCTTGTGTGTGCTTTCAAATAATGCTTTTGAGAGAATCTTTTACCACAAATTGAGCACACGTACGGTTTTTCACCGGTGTGCGTTCTCATGTGGAGTAGAAGTGTCGCCTTTAATCCAAAGCTTTTGTTGCAACTTGAACAGGAATAAGGTTTTTCACCAGTGTGTGTTCTTATGTGAATTTTCATATTTTCTTTCCGGGAGAACCTCTTACTACAAATTGAGCACGTGAATGGTTTTTCACCGGTGTGTGTTCTGATGTGTATTTTTAAATGACAATGATATTTGAAAGTTTTGCCACAGTGAGAGCATTTATAGTGTGTGATGTCAGCGTGACATGACATGTCATCATCAGTGTCAGGAGAGTGTGACGTTGTGTCCTCACTATCTGACAGTGGAGCTAAGAGCTTGTCTGCTTGTGATCCTCCACAGTGGTCTTCGTCAGCTTCTATTTTCATGTGTTGAATTGAGCTGCTGCTTGAAGGTTCCACCTCACTCTTTTCCTTACTTTCACTTTTGACCTCACCGTCACTCTTCACAGTGACATCAGTCAATGGCATCTTGGTGACATCAACCTCCTCCAGTCCATTATTCTCTCCTTCTTGACTGATGCAGTATTCCTCCTCTTCCTCTTTAATGTGAGGAGGCTGTGACTCCCCCTCCTCCTCTTTAAAGTGGCGGGGTTGTGGTTTTCCCTGCTCCATCCGGCAGGTCCACTTCTGCTGCTTATGGAGAAGATGTTCTTTACAGACATCTGCAGGACACAAGAAGACAAACACATGTTTTAGAAAAATCCAGCGTTGTTCAGTCCCACTCAACATTGTCCTGCATATATTCTGACAATGTCTCGGATCAATCACCACGTTGACTTTAAAGATGTCTTAACCATGCCATACATCAGAGAATATCAAAAGCAATACAACAAGTCATGAAAAAACACAAAATAAGCAGCTGTAAAATTTCACGTTATTAACAAGTAGGATTGTTAAAGGGGAACATCATCAGCAGACCTATGCAAGCGTCAATATATACCTTGATGATGCAGGAAAAAGACCATATATTTTTTTAACCGATTTCCGAACTCTTAATGGGTGAATTTTGGCGAATTAAACGCCTTTCTGTTTATCGGTCTCTTAGCGATGACGTCAGAATGTGACGTCGCCGAGGTAACACACCCACCATTTTCATTTTCAACACATTACAAACACCGGGTCTCAGCTCTGTTATTTTCCGTTTTTTCGACTATTTTTTGGAACCTTGGAGACATCATGCCTCGTCGGTGTGTTGTCGGAGGGTGTAACAACACTAACAGGGAGGGATTCAAGTTGCACCACTGGCCCCAAGATGCCAAAGTGGCAATAAGTCCGCCGCCAGACCCCCGTTGAATGAGCCGGAGTGTCTCCAAATTTTACCGGCGATGCTAAGACAGACATGGCACAGAGATGTATGGATAACCTGCAGATGCATTTGCAACGATAGTCACAGAAATCACAAAGGTGAGTTTTGTTGATGTTGACTGCCAGCTAATCGATGCTAACATGCTATGCTAATCGATGCTAACATGCTATTTACCGGCGATGCTAAAGCAGACATGGCACAGAGATGTATGGATAACCTGCAGATGCATTTGCAACTATATTACGTTTCCTTCCACCCACATTTAATGCGAAACAAACACTTACCAATCGACGGATTTAAGTTGCTCTAGTGTCACGAGATGCGAAAGTCCTGATCGTTTGGTCCGCACATTTTACCGACGATGCTAACGCAGCTATTCGGCCATGCTATGGCTATGCATTCGCTCAATAGCTTCAGTTTCTTCTTCAATATTTTCATACTCCAACCATCTGTTTCAATACATGCGTAATCTGTTGAATCGCTTAAGTCGCTGAAATCCGAGTTTGAATCCGAGCTAATGTCGCTATATCTTGCTGTGGTATTCCCATTGTTTGTTTACATTGGCAGCACTGTGTGACGTCACAGGGAAATGGCCAGTGTCTTCGCAGAGAGCCGAAAATAAGGCACTTTAAAGCTTTATTTAGGGATATTCCGAGACCGGTAAAATTTTGAAAAAAACTTCAAAAAATACAACAAGCCACTGGGAACCGATTTTTATTGTTTTTAACCCTTTTGAAATTGTGATAATGTTCCCCTTTAAAGGCCTACTGAAAGCCACTACTAGCGACCACACAGTCTGATAGTTTATATATCAATGATGAAATATTAACATTGCAACACATGCCAATACCGCCGGTTTAGTTTACTAAATTGCAATTTTTAATTTTGCGCGAAGTGTCCTGTTGAAAACGTCGCGGTATAACGACGCGTATGATGACGCGTGCGTTTGACGTCACCGGTGGTAGCAAACATTATTTTCCAGCCTGATCCCAGCTATAAGTCGTCTGCTTTAATCGCATAATTCCACAGTATTCTGGACATCTGCGTTTCTGAATCTTTTGCAATTTGTTCAATTAATAACGGAGACGTCAAAGAAGAAAGATGTTGATGGGAAGCGGTGTATTTGCGGCCGCCTTTAACAACACAAACACGGACGGTGTTTCCTTGTTTACATTCCCGAAAGATGACGGTGACGCTTTACTATGGTACAGAGCGGTCAAGCAAACATGGTTCCCTAGCACATGTCAACCGGCAGGTTTCGGTGAGAAAATTGTGGTAATAAGTCGGCTCTTACTGTAGACATGAGCGGAGAGCTTGCGTCGTTCCTCCTGCACCTGTCAAAGAGGCAGCTGCGGACTCTCTTGCCTCCTCCGACCGGCCGCCCCCGAACGTGGGATGCTTCCACCGTGGAGGAGGGGGGGAAAAAAAATCTCAGCCCGGCCCCAACGGCTGCATTCACTTCGCCTCGTTGAGCAACGTGGCTTCCCTCAGAGAAACTGGCGGTCACCACACCTGTGGCCACACCCCTCCGACTTTCAGGTACGACTATATAATCTCACTAAAACATTAGTAACACTATAAGCAGATAAGGGATTTTCCGGAATTATCCTAGTAAATGTGTCTAATAACATCTGAATTGCTCCCACTGTCCTCGTCCTTTTTTTTTCTTCCTAGTCCTTCACTCTCACTTCCCTCATCCACAAATCTTTCATCCTCGCTCAAATTAATGGGGAAATCGTCACTTTTTCGGTCCGAATCGCTGTCGCTGCTGGTGGCCATTATTGTAAACAATGTTCGGATGTGAGGAGCTCCACAACCCGTGACATCACGTGCACATCGTCTGCTACTTCCGGTACAGGCAAGGCTTTTTTATTAGCGACCAAAAGTTGCGAACTTTATCGTGGATGTTCTCTACTAAATCCTTTCAGCAAAAATATGGCGAAATGATGAAGTATGACACATAGAATGGACCTGCTATCCCCGTTTGAATAAGAACATCTCATTTCAGTAGGCCTTTAAGTATGTGTACGCTTAATAATCCGTCTTGTTTTCTTGAACAATATAAAAACAAGTAAATGCATCAATAAACAATTAATCTCCATAATCATATGAAAAAATAATGATCAAATATAAAGTTAGTAAACAAGTGGGAGTAAGAAGTAAACAAACCTGTTCTGTGTGACACAACTTGATGTTCCTTGAAAACTGCGTCCAGTAGTTGATGTTGTCGCTCCTTCTCCTCTTTTGTTGGAGAAAGTTCCTCCTCGTACTCTGCTGTCGTTCTTTCGCACATTTTCACACAATCCCAACACTTTACACTTAAACTTGATCTCTGCTTAGCGACGTGTTGATCACTTCTGCGTCTCTTTGTTAGCGGCTAACAAGCTAAGCTAACTAGCACGCTAAACTAGCACGAGAAGCGTCAAAAGTGCGCTCGGACTAATGTATCCGCATGTCAACAATTATTTACGCTGTTTACTCTATTATACACGACAAATAGGTACAAGTACGCACAGATTATGAACATAAAATTATAATGAATATAATAACGTCTTCATCAAACGCCATTTTGCTGTATCATCTTCCTGTTTTGTTCCCGCGCGACGATGTCAGATCTCGCGAGAGAAACATCACAGACCTCATAGATTTGAACACACGCCACTTTCTCGTCCTATGGCCCGCACTAAAGTCTACAGTATGGTAGGTAGCGGTATGAAGCTTTCAAGACGTGGCTGCAACCTGACAGTAAGAAGAAGAAACATAGAGCTGCTTGTTTAGTTCTCTCGCGAGATACGACTGCCACTACTTGATAGTCCCAGAAGACACAAACGGTTCACGCATGCGCGAAGACAATGCCAACTTGTTTTACGGCAGTCACGTTCGTGCACGCCGTTACTGTTACCATTGTTTTCTTTTTTTGTAGTCTTTATTTCAATAAAAATGTCACAAAAAATATTACTTACACAACAAAACAAAACTATTAAATGAACCTAAAATATGACTTCTCTTATCTTTGTGGAAAATATTGGACACAATACTGCGACACTATTGTTCATTTTTTAGATATTTTTGCTTTATTTTTATAAATGGCTGTGATGATAATGTAGATGTGGGATTTATAATCTGTGCAATGTTAGAATTATTAATATTGCTACTATTACTACTACTTTTGAATTGTTTTGGGTCATGTTTGTGTGTCCTCTCAAATTCTCAATTGCGCGGTTGATTGTTATTCTGGATGTTGCTGGGCGGGGTTTGGTTTTGGAATTGGCATTTTATTAATATGGTATCAATCAATCAATGTTTATTTATATAGCCCTAAATCACAAGTGTCTCAAAGGGCTGCACAAACCACAACGACATCCTCGGTTCAGATCCCACATAAGGGCAAGGAAAAACTAACAGCCCAGTGGGATGTCAAGGTGAATGACTATGAGAAACTTTGGAGAGGACCGCAGATGTGGGTGACCCCTCGTCCCCTCTAGGGGAGATCCGATGCAATGGACGTCGAGTGGGTCTAACATAATATTGTGAAAGTCCAGTCCATAGTGGATCCAACATAATAGTGAGAGTCCAGTTCATAGTGGATCTACCATAATAGTGACAGTCCAGTCCATAGTGGATCAAACGTAAACAGGGCAAGAGTCCAGTCCATAGCGGATCCAACATAATAGTGTGAAAGTCTACTCCATAGTGGATCTAACATAATAGTGGATCTAACGTAAACAGGGTGCGAGTCCAGTCCATAGTGGATCTAACATAATAGTGGGAGTCCAGTCCATAGTGGATCTAACGTAATAGTGAGAGTCCAGTCCATAGTGGATCTAACATAATAGTGAGAGTCCAGTCCATAGTGGATCTAACATAATAGTGAGAGTCCAGTCCATAGTGGATCTAACATAATAGTGAGAGTCCAGTCCATAATGGATCTAACATAATAGTGGATCTAACGTAAACAGGGTGCGAGTCCAGTCCATAGTGGATCTAACATAATAGTGGGAGTCCAGTCCATAGTGGATCTAACGTAATAGTGAGAGTCCAGTCCATAGTGGATCTAACATAATAGTGAGAGTCCAGTCCATAGTGGATCTAACATAATAGTGAGAGTCCAGTCCATAGTGGATCTAACATAATAGTGAGAGTCCAGTCCATAGTGGATCTAACATAATAGTGAGAGTCCAGTCCATAGTGGATCTAACATAATAGTGAGAGTCCAGTCCATAGTGGATCTAACATAATAGTGAGAGTCCAGTCCATAGTGGATCTAACATAATAGTGTGAGAGTCCAGTCCATAGTGGATCTAACATAATAGTGCGAGTCCAGTCCATAGTGGATCTAACATAATAGTGGGAGTCCAGTCCATAGTGGATCTAACGTAATAGTGAGAGTCCAGTCCATAGTGGATCTAACATAATAGTGAGAGTCCAGTCCATAGTGGATCTAACATAATAGTGAGAGTCCAGTCCATAGTGGATCTAACATAATAGTGAGAGTCCAGTCCATAGTGGATCTAACATAATAGTGAGAGTCCAGTCCATAGTGGATCGAACATAATAGCGAGAGTCCAGTCCATAGTGGGGCCAGCAGAAGACCATCAGCACAGGTCAGCAATGGAGAGATGTCCCCAACCGATGCACAGGTGAGCGGTCCACCCCAGGTCCCGACTCTGGACAGCCAGCACTTCATCCATGGAAACCGGACCTGTGTCGCCCCCCCCCCCCCTTGCACAAGGGAAGAGGGAAGAGTAGAAAAGAAAAGAAATGGCAGATCAACTGATCTAAAAAGGGGGTCTATTTATTATTGTGTATTTTGTTGTGTTGATTAATAAAAATCAAAACAAAAAAAACAACAAAACAAAAATAAATATTGTCTAAAGATTTATCTTTATCTTTTTTTTTTAAAAACCGTACGGATACGTACAAAGACCCAAACGATGTGCGCAGCAAATAAATCGCAAAAAAAACAAAACATTTTTTACAACTTTATTTACATAAATTACACCAGTTCACAGTACTGACAATTTAAAGCTCTACTTTTTGTTAGGCCACAGATATACAAACCCTGTTTCCATATGAGTTGGGAAATAGTGTTAGATGTAAATATAAACAGAATACAATGATTTGCAAATCCTTTTCAACCCATATTCAGTTGAATATGCTACAAAGACAACATATTTGATAATCAAACTCATAAACTTTATGTTTTTTTTGCAAATAATAATTAACTTAGAATTTCATGGCTGCAACACGTGCCAAAGTAGTTGGGAAAGGGCATGTTCACCACTGTGTTACATCACCTTTTCTTTTAACAACACTCAATAAACGTTTGGGAACTGAGGAAACTAATTGTTGAAGCTTTGAAAGTGGAATTCTTTCCCATTCTTGTTTTATGTAGAGCTTCAGTCTTTCAACAGTCCGGGGTCTCCGCTGTCGTATTTTACGCTTCATAATGCGCCACACATTTTCCATGGGAGACAGGTCTGGATTGCAGGCGGGCCAGGAAAGTACCCGCACTCTTTTTTTACGAAGCCACGCTGAATGTGGCTTGGCATTGTCTTGCTGACATAAGCAGGGGCGTGCATGAAAAAGACGGCGCTTAGATGGCAGCGTATGTTGCTCCAAAACCTGTATGTACCTTTCAGCATTAATGGTGCCTTCACAGATGTGTAAGTTACCCATGCCTTGGGCACTAATGCACCCCCATACCATCACACATGCTGCCTTTTCAAATTTGCGTCGATAACAGTCTGGATGGTTCGCTTCCCCTTTGGTCCGGATGACACGATGTCGAATATTTCCAAAAACAATTTGAATAGTGGACTTGTCAGACCACAGAACACTTTTCCTCTTTGCATCAGTCCATCTTAGATGATTTCGGGCCCAGAGAAGTCGGCGGCGTTTCTGGGTGTTGTTGATAAATGGCTTTTGCTTTGCATAGTAGAGCTTTAACTTGTACTTAGAGATGTAGCGACGAACTGTATTTAGTGACAGTGGTTTTCTGAAGTTTTCCTGAGCCCATGTGGTGATATCCTTTAGAGATTGATGACGGTTTTTGATACAGTGCCGTCTGAGGGATGGAAGGTCACGGTCATTCAATGTTGGTTTCTGGCCATGCCGCTTACGTGGAGTGATTTTTCCAGATTCTCTGAACCTTTTGATGATATTATGGAGCGTAGATGTTGAAATCCCTAAATTTCTTGCAATGTCACTTTGAGAAAGGTTGTTCTTAAACTGTTTGACTATTTGCTCACGCAGTTGTGGACAAAGGGGTGTACCTCGCCCCATCCTTTCTTGTGAAAGACTGAGCATTTTTTGGGAAGCTGTTTTTATAGCCAATCATGGCACCCACCTGTTCCCAATTAGCCTGCACACCTGTGGGATGTTCCAAATAAGTGTTTGATGAGCATTCCTCAACTTAATCAGTATTCATTGCCACCTTTCCCAACGTCTTTGTCACATGTTTCTGGCATCAAATTCTGAAGTTAATGATTATTTGCAGAAAAAAAAAAGTTTATGAGTTTGAACATCAAATATGTTGTCTTTGTAGCATATTCAACTGAATATGGCTTGAAAAGGATTTGCAAATCATTGTATTCTGTTTATATTTACATCTAACACAATTTCCCAACTCATATGGAAACGGGGTTTGTAGAACACAAATGTGTTGAAATGCTGTATAGAGAACAGAAGATGTTTCAGATGTGAACCAGTACATATGAACTAAAAGTGATTTATGTGTACACAAAAAAAAGGGTATGAACAAATATGTATATCACTTAAAATAAATCATCCATCCAATCATTTAAAAGCAGAAATTAAAATATATAGATACTCCATTCATTTAAAACCGATTTCGAAAAACACTGAAATGAAATTCACCCATCCATCCATCCATTTTCTACCGCTTATTCCCTTTGGAGTCACGGGGGGCGCTGGTGTCTATCTCAGCTACAACCGGACGGAAGGCTCATCTAAAATATTTTAATCTCTAAATGTTAGCAACATATTAAACAGGATATCGTCACACACGATATCCCACAGCTTTAGCGGTCGCGGAGGCAAAAACTCGGACATGGGAAGAGTTCGGGGAAGCCATGGAAAACGACTTCCGGACGGCTTCGAAGCGATTCTGGACCACCATACGGCGCCTCAGGAAGGGGAAGCAGTGCACTATCAACACCGTGTATGGTGCGGATGGTGTTCTGCTGACTTCGACTGCGGATGTTGTGGATCGGTGGAGGGAATACTTCGAAGACCTCCTCAATCCCACCAACACGTCTTTCTTTGAGGAAGCGGTGCCTGGGGAATCTGTAGTGGACTCTCCTATTTCTGGGGCTGAGGTCGCTGAGGTAGTTAAAAAGCTCCTCGGCGGCAAGGCCCCGGGGGTGGATGAGATCCGCCCGGAGTTCCTTAAGGCTCTGGATGCTGTGGGGCTGTCTTGGTTGACAAGACTCTGCAGCATCGCGTGGACATCGGGGGCGGTACCTCTGGACTGGCAGACCGGGGTGGTGGTCCCTCTCTTTAAGAAGGGGGACCGGAGGGTGTGTTCCAACTATCGTGGGATCACACTCCTCAGCCTTCCCGGTAAGGTTTATTCAGGTGTACTGGAGAGGAGGCTTCGCCGGATAGTCGAACCTCGGATTCAGGAGGAACAGTGTGGTTTTCGTCCTGGTCGTGGAACTGTGGACCAGCTCTATACTCTCGGCAGGGTTCTTGAGGGTGCATGGGAGTTTGCCCAACCAGTCTACATGTGCTTTGTGGACTTGGAGAAGGCATTCGACCGTGCCCCTCGGGAAGTCCTGTGGGGAGTGCTCAGAGAGTATGGGGTATCGGAATGTCTTATTGTGGCAGTCCGCTCCCTGTACGATCAGTGTCAGAGCTTGGTCCGCATTGCTGGCAGTAAGTCGGACACGTTTCCAGTGAAGGTTGGACTCCGCCAAGGCTGTCCTTTGTCACCGATTCTGTTCATAACTTTTATGGACAGAATTTCTAGGCGCAGTCAAGGCGTTGAGGGGTTCCGGTTTGGTGGCCACGGGATTAGGTCTCTGCTTTTTGCAGATGATGTAGTCCTGATGGCTTCATCTGGCCGGGATCTTCAGCTCTCACTGGATCGGTTCGCAGCCGAGTGTGAAGCGACCGGAATGAGAATCAGCACCTCCAAGTCCGAGTCCATGGTTCTCGCCCGGAAAAGGGTGGAGTGCCATCTCCGGGTTGGGGAGGAGACCCTGCCCCAAGTGGAGGAGTTCAAGTACCTAGGAGTCTTGTTCACGAGTGGGGGAAGAGTGGATCGTGAGATCGACAGGCGGATCGGTGCGGCGTCTTCAGTAATGCGGACGTTGTATCGATCCGTTGTGGTGAAGAAGGAGCTGAGCCGGAAGGCAAAGCTCTCAATTTACCGGTCGATCTACGTTCCCATCCTCACCTATGGTCATGAGCTTTGGGTCATGACCGAAAGGATAAGATCACGGGTACAAGCGGCCGAAATGAGTTTCCTCCGCCGGGTGGCGGGTCTCTCCCTTAGAGATAGGGTGAGAAGCTCTGCCATCCGGGAGGAGCTCAACGTAAAGCCGCTGCTCCTCCACATCGAGAGGAGCCAGATGAGGTGGTTCGGGCATCTGGTCAGGATGCCACCCGAACGCCTCCCTAGGGATGTGTTTAGGGCACGTCCAGCTGGTAGGAGGCCACGGGGAAGACCCAGGACACGTTGGAAAGACTATGTCTCCCGGCTGGCCTGGGAACGCCTCGGGATCCCCCGGGAAGAGCTAGACGAAGTGGCTAGAGATAGGGAAGTCTGGGCTTCCCTGCTTAGGCTGCTGCCCCCGCGACCCGACCTCGGATAAGCGGAAGATGATGGATGGATGGATGGATCGTCACACACGACAATGATGTCACATGTTATATGTGGTGATGATGTTACAAAATGAAAGTATGGACCATTTATTCCAAATTCTGCAGCTTCATTTGCTGCTGCTGTTCTCACCAGCACACTTGTGTTTGTTACATTGATATTTACAAGGGAATATTTCAGCACACGCACTGCAACTCAACACTTTCTCAGCGTGCATTTTCATGTGTTCTTTCAAATATTCACTTCGTTCAAAACCTTTACCGCAGACCGGACAGATAACAGGTTTTTCACCGGTGCGCCGAGTCATGTGTTTTACAAGCGCTGATCGGTCGGCATAGCTTTTGTTGCAGCATGAACAGGAATATGGTTTTTCTCCAGTGTGCGTTCTCATATGTAATATGAGTTTGGCTTTTTCTCCAAAGCTTTTCCAGCAGTTGGAACAGGAATATGGTTTTTCACCAGTGTGTGTTCTATGGTGAATTTCCAATTGTTGCTTTCGGGAGAATCTTTTCTTACAAATTATGCACATGAATGGTTTGTGTCCAGTGTGTGGAGTCATATATGGTTTCAAATCAGTATTTTGTGTTATTTGTTTACTGTGGGTTGAGGATGAACATGTTTTTTCAGCAGTGCTTTTTCTTGTGTGGGCTTTCAAATGTTGCTTTTGAGAGAATCTTTTACCGCAAATTGAGCACATGTACGGTTTTTCACCGGTGTGCGTTCTCATGTGGAGTACAAGCTTTGTCCTTTCTCCGAAGCTTTTGTTGCAACTTGAACAAGAATAAGGTTTTTCACCAGTGTGTGTTCTTATGTGAATTTTCAATTGTTCCTTACGGGAATAGCTTTTACTACAAAATGAGCACACGAATGGTTTGTCCCCGGTGTGTGTTCTGATGTGTATTTTTAAATGACAATGATATTTGAAAGTTTTGCCACAGTGAGAGCATTTATAGTGTGTGATGTCAGCGTGACATGACATGTCATCATCAGTGTCAGGAGAGTGTGACGTTGTGTCCTCACTATCTGACAGTGGAGCTAAGAGCTTGTCTGCTTGTGATCCTCCACAGTGGTCTTCATCAGCTTCTGTTTTCATGTGTTGAATTGAGCTGCTGCTTGAAGGCTCCACCTTTCTTTTCTCTTTACTTTCACTTTTGACCTCACCTTCACTCTTCACAGTGACAACAGTCAATGGCATCTTGGTGACATCAACCTCCTCCAGTCCATTATTATGCTCTCCTTCTTGAGTGATGCAGTATTCCTCCTCTTCCTCTTTAATGTGAGGGGTCTGTTTCTCCGCCTCTTCCTCTTTAATGTGAGGAGGCTGTGACCCCTCCTCCTCCTCCTCCTCTTTAAAGTGGCGGGGTTGTGGTTTTCCCTGCTCCATCCGGCAGGTCCACTCCTGCTGCTCAGGGAGAAGATGTTCTTTACAGACATCTGCAGGACACAAGAAGACAAACACATGTTTTAGAAAAGTCCAGCGTTGTTCAGTCCCACTCGACATAGTCCATATGTTCTGACAATGTCTCGGATCAATCACCACGTTGACAATCAAGATGTCACGACCATACCGTATATCAGAGAATAACAAAAAGCAATACAACAAGTCATGAAAAAACACAAAATCAACAAAGAAACAAGTCCATGTCAGAAATAGGGCTGTAGCGATCTCACGATACGATACTTGATATTCAGCTCACGATACAATATATATCACAATATTCAGTCAACGATACAATTCGATATTCTTACATAATTTTCTGAAAGATTTAAAAACGTGGAGTGTGATATTTGTGACATTTTGCGAGTGTTCCATTTACGTGGATTGAATTAGTTGAAGTGAAAACTAAAAACATCAAATAATGTGAAATAGCATTTAATTTTACATGTATGCAATACCATTGAAATATAATTGTAGATAATAATAGTAATAAATACTGTGTAGTGTTGTAAATAGTCAACGGGAAGGATTTTAGTAAGATATAAGCCATGAGCACCACACAGCCAGAAAAAAACCTAGGCAGGACCAGGGGCGGTTCTAGGCATGCTTATATGAGGGGGCAGTCAGAAATGTGAAGGGGGCATCATGTGTACACATCATGCTCCAGCACTTTTTTTGTGTGCTTCTAGTAACGATGCTTTCTTCATTGAAATGGGTCTTTAGCTATGTGTCCAACCCCAACCTGGAGTAGTGGATTGCATTTTGTCAGGCCTCTACCTTCAGACCTGTCCAACTTGGGTGTCCCACCTGAAGACTAAGCTCCTGCTGACAAACCCCCTGACCACAATAAGGTGGCAATCCCTCAGGGGGGGAAACTGAAAAATAAAAATACAAATAAATGAATAAAATAAAATAAGACATCCTTCATCCAGATTTTATCAACCAACAACATAACATTTATCCTAACTGGATGGCCTAACTCTCAAATAAATTTTGACCCAAAGTAGGACTTTACACACTACAGTCAATATTTACAAAACTGAAAGGTAGTCTGATGAATAATGATTAAAAAAGAATCTCAAACTAATTTATAAAACAGAACGTGGGCACTCATTTGGGCACAAAATTCATTCACTCCAATGTATGTGTGTTGCCCACTTGCTTGTAAATTGATGAAAACGGCTGTGTTTTTGTTTTTAGGTGTCTTGGTCATATCAAATGAAACTTATAATTTGTTTATTACAAAATGTAGAAGAAACATTAAAGATTGACTATGTAGAATTACAAGAAAAACAACAGGGGGGCGGTGTAGCTCGGTTGGTAGAGCGGCCGTGCCAGCAATTTGAGGGTTGCAGGTTCAATTCCCGCTTCCGCCATCCTAGTCACTGCCGTTGTGTCCTTGGGCAAGTCACTTTACCCACCTGCTCCCAGTGCCACCCACACTGGTTTAAATGTAACTTAGATATTGGGTTTCACTATGTAAAGCGCTTTGAGTCACTAGAGAAAAGCGCTATATAAATGTAATTCACTTCACTTCAGAAAAAGAATTCCAGCAGTCGATTGCCAGACCGTTGCTAAGTACAACGGGCCGTTGCTAGGGACTCCGCTCTGAACAGAGGACAGCAGAGGACTGCTAAGCAGGATATATACCTTATGTTTCATTTTTACCCTCATTAACAGCATCATAAATGACTTGTAGCTTGTTACAGGGACAGTGGAGGCTCTCTGCCTTCCAAACCACTGCTGCTCAGAGCCTCCGCTGTCACTGCTCTCGTCAAGTTGTAGAAAAAAAGGAACTCCGTAGCACCGAAAGTCCGCGACGATAAACGTGTTTATGACAGATAAGACTACACAAATACACCCATCCTAACAGGTATATGATAAATGTAGACAACTTTTCCTTTTCTTTTACTTTCATAATGCAACAGTGATTGGATGTTTCCTGAGGGCTGAGGGGTGTATGCGGGTGTGTGTCTGCTGCGCAGCCTGTGGAATGTTGAATACACGCACAGCGGAGGGAGGAATGAGAGGGAAGCCGACACTACTATATCGTGTGTGTCCCTTTTTCGGCGGATTTTTCCGCTAGTGCAGATAATTTTGTCAACTTGTAATGTAGTAATTTTGTGAGTTTATTAAAATTTACTTTCTCAAATTTTGATTTGAGGGGGCAAGACATTTATTTAAGGGGGCTCTGCCCCCTCTTGCCCCTGCGTAGAGCCGGCCATGGGCAGGACAAGTAAAAATATTGCGGCAAGTAGATTTGAGAAGTCGGGCAAGTAGAAAAAACAAAGGGTGCAAATTCTGCAGGCAGTAGGAGACACATGGTTAAGTGTAGGGAGTAAAACTGATGGCAGTCTAAATTTCAAGATTTTTGGAGTGGGCTTTAAGAGACATTTTAGCTTTTGTATTTTATAAGATTATATAATGTGGTGAGAACCACAATTAATAAATATATTTCAGTGAATAACTAATTAATCTGTATATAAATATGTACATAAGGTGTAATTATATTCCAACTCCACGTTCTTCTAGGCCAGGGGTAGGGAACCTATGGCTCTAGAGCCAGATGTGGCTCTTTTGATAACTGCATCTGGCTCTCAGATTAATCTTAGATGTCATTGCTTAACACAATAAATAATGAATAATTCCCCTGGTAATCAGTGTTAAAAATAACCTTCAAAATATAAAAAATTCTCATGCATTTTTATCCATCCATCCGTTTTTTACCGCACCTGTTCAAGAAGTCAAGAATGGTAAGAAATATTTTATTCATTATTAGTTAGCTTCAGAATAAAAATGTTATTAAAAATAATAATAGACGTGTTCTACCCTAATGTTGGTTTTACATAAAAATGCACACATTTAGTTGTATTCAGTGTTAAAAAAATATTATATGGCTCTCACAGAAATACATTTTAAAATATTTGGCTTCAATGGCTCTCTCAGCCAAAAAGGTTCCCGACCCCTGTTCTAGGTCATCGCCGCTGCCGCTGCCACCGCTGCCATTTGCTTACGACACAACTGTGGTGGGCCTGATTTCCGGAAACGGTTAGACGGCCTACCTGAGTGAAGTGAAGAACCTGACACTGTGGTGTCAGGAAAACCACCTCGCCCTAAACGTCAGCAAGACCAAGGAGATCATAGTGGATTTTAGGAGACGGGTTGGGAAAGGAACTACAGTTCCCTCAGCATAGACGGGACGCCGGTCGAGATAGTGACCAACTTCAAATACCTTGGAGTGACAATATCAGAAAAACTGTCCTGGACCACTCACACAGTGGTGAAAAAGGCACGACAGCGTCTGTACTTCCTCAGGAGACTGCTAGCGAGGTGTATAAAATAGTCAGGGCGTGTCATGAATACAAAGGATTATGGGTATTTGTTGTGTTGTGTTTATGTTTATGAGGATGTTCTTCCGAAATGTGTTTGTCGTTCTTATTTGGTGTGGCTTCACAGCGTGGCGCATATTACTAAGAATGTTAAAATTGTTTATTTCACAACCATTAGTGTACTCTGTGTCACCCAGTATGCCTTGCAGTCGTGTGCGTGTTGCCGTGGAAGCCACACACAACATGATGCTGGATTGTCAAGCAGATCGTACATGTTGTAGTAGGCGACAAACCCAATGGCTTCATAGCACGCCCTAATACTTATTATCTGGGAGCCAACCAGCAGTAATTCAGGAGAATAATAGCGTCTCTTATTGTCTTTGCTTCATGACACGGGTCTCAAATGGCACTTTGAATGGCAAAGGATACCGATCACAGAACCATGCATATCAAATATTTATCCACCACCAGCCCGAATCTAATTAAAATCAATTTTTTCGTCATGTCAACCGCCCGACCCCCGGTTTGTCCGCGGACTCTGCGGATGAGACCGCAAACTGCGCATCTCTAGTCACTACTCAACTGCCAAAGAACTGTAGACACCTTCATATTTGATGCTTCCTATAATGTACATACTGTATATACTGTTAAACTATTTGATCTTGCACTGGTACTGTATTTGACTACTGTATTTCTACTTGTACTGATACTTCTACCATAACCTCTGTGACTTATTGTGCAACTTAATTGTCTTGTAATTAATGTAAATCAAAGCTATTCAATTTTGAATTATTTTTATGTATTTAGTGTACTAGATTCTGCAACTAGTGTTTGGATCCCACTGTAAGCAATATCTGAAGAGCATGGAAAACAGCATTTCACTGTGGTGTACTCTGCATGTGATAAATTACCTTGAACTTTGAATAACCAGAGGTGGGTAGAGTAGCCAGAAATTGTACTTAAGTAAGAGTACTGTTACTTTAGAGATTTATTACTCAAGTAAAAGTAAGGAGTAGTCACCCAAATATTTACTTGAGTAAAAGTAAAAAGTATGTTGTGAAAAAACTACTCAAGTACTGAGTAACTGATGAGTAACCTGTTTGTTTAATGATTACGGCAACAAATAATGCACAAAAACATAAAAATAGCAACGAGCAAATTCATAGCCAGGAATATCTCTTAAGCAACTAAAACAATAATATATATTAAATAATAGTACATTAAAATAAAATAAAAAAAATGGCACATTGAGCCACAATAACTTAACAGCACCATAGCCTCAGTAGGCATTGATTGATTGATTGATTGATTGATTGATTGATACTTTTATTAGTAGATTGCACAGTACAGTACATATTCCCTACAGTTGACCACTAAATGGTAACACCCCAATAAGTTTTTCAACATGTCGGGTTCCACGTGTGACGGTCACGTGACCACCTGGCTCTGTTTGATTGGTCCAACGTCACCAGTGACTGCATGTGATTGGTGAAACGCAGGCATGCGTAGATTCTACTTTGAATGCGTGTCTGACAATATCAAAACAAACAAAGCGTGCATTAACACATCGATAAAAAAAAGTAACGAGTAGCGAGCTGAATGCAGATAAATGGAGCGGAGTAAAAGTAGCGTTTCTTCTCTATAAATATACTCAAGTAAAAGTAAAAGTATGTTGCAGAAAAACTACTCGTAGAAGTACAATTTATCCCAAAAGTTACTCAAGTAGATGTAACGGAGTAAATGTAGCGCGTTACTACCCACCTCTGTGAATAACGGATAATGCTCTCCAAAATAATCTCTCTCTTTTTGAAGAAATAAAGTTACAGGAAGTCCTGTGACATGTAAATGGGACAAAATAACCAACATGTTTGTTTGACCCACTTCCTGGGAAACTTATCAAGGAGCTGTTAGTTTGTAATATAAGGACCATCAGTGCTAAATATTAACTTATCACACCCCACTGTTATACATACATAAACAGCACAGTTATAGTACAAATATTTATGAATGAATTAGTCATCTTTGTTGTTCATAAGCAAATGTTCAAAATAACAAACTGAGTAGTTTATGGACGAATTAGATAACCTGTCTCGTTTTCTTTAACAATGTAAAAACAAAGAAATGCATCGTCCTTGCTACTTATTTAATCTTCATTATCAATGTATTAAAGAATAGTTTTAATGATCAAATATAAAGTTAGTAAACATGTGAGCGTAAGAAGTAAACAAACCTGTTCTGTGTGACACAACTTTCTTGAAAACTGCGTCCAGTAGTTGATGTTGTCGCTCCTTCTCCTCTTTTGTTGGGGAAAGTTCCTCCTCGTACTTTGCTGTCGTTCTTTCGCACATTTTCACACAATCCCAACACTTTACACTTAAACTTGATCTCTGCTTAGCGACGTGTTGATAACTTCTGCGTCTCTTTGTTAGCAGCTAACAAGCTAAGCTAACTAGCACGAGAAGCGTCAAAGTGCGCTCAGACTTATGTATCCGCATGTAAACAATTATTAACGCTGTTTACTCCGTTACACAACACATAAGGATACACGTACGCACAGATTAGGAACAGAAAACGAGAAAAAACACAACAATGTGTTTATCAAACGCCATTTTGCTGTATCATCTTCCTGTTTTGTTCCCGCGCGGCGTTGTCAGATCTCGCGAGAGAAAAACATCGAGACCTCGTAGAAGGCCCTAACGGTTCACGCATGCGCGAAGACGATGCCAACTTGTTTTGCGGCAGTAATATTGAAACAGTACGTTTTCATAAATAGATACAGTATCCTTAAATCCTTTGACAACCTTTGTTTTTGTTTAGTTGTTTTGTATGTAATATTTTTTGTGAAATTTTTACTGAAATAAAGACTACAAACAAGAAAACAATGGTAACAGTAACGGCGTGCACGAACGTTACTGCCGTAAAACTAGTGGGCTTGTTTTTTTTTACATACATGTATCTTCGTGCACATGTACATTTTGTCAGGGTACGCAGCATGGCACTGGCGCTGACGAGACGTGGGGCCGCCATCTTGGAGTGGTGATCCGCTCCACCCAGTGCAATTCATTTGTCAGGAGCAATGAACTGTCAGCGCATTTAATGCGTCTTACCTCACTGAATACCACTCATTTTCACCCCCTTTTTTATCATACCTGTAGCTATGATAAAGGACACATGTTTTATTATCCATAGTTTGCTTAACACACAAACACACACACACTCACGCACACACACACAACCTGGACTGTGGTCCTAACTTTTACCCCTGTTGGCTTTTACAATCTTTATCTTCATCATTTGTTTCAACTTTATGTTATTCAAGTATGACATTTTGAAATGTAATTAATTTCATTGACAATCAATTCCGTTATAGTCCCACTCTTGTTTGCTAGCGGCTACGATTTCAGTACTATCGAAGATCTTTGCTCCTTCTCAACTCTGTGGTAATATTCTTTTCACAAAATACAACCAATGGTACGCTAACAATTATACTGTTAAGAAAGTATTGTCTTTTACTTTGCCTAAAATGAGAATGCATCCTCTGCGATGAGGGGCGACTTGTCCAGGGTGTACCCCGCCTTCCGCCCGATTGTAGCTGAGATAGGCGCCAGCGCCCCCCGCGAGCCCAAAAGGGAATAAGCGGTAGGAAATGGATGGATGGATGGAGAATGCATCATAATCAGTGGCGGCTGGTGAATTTTCACATCCATCCATCCATCCATTTTCTACCGCTTATTCCCTTTTGGGGTCGCGGGGCGCATTGGCGCCTATCTCAGCTACAATCGGGCGGAAGGCGGGGTGCACCCTGGACAAGTCGCCACCTCATCGCAGGGCCAACACAGATAGACAGACAACATTCACGGGGAGAACATGCAAACTCCACACAGAAAGATCCCGAGCCTGGATTTGAACCCAGGACTGCAGGACCTTCGTATTGTGAGGCAGACGCACTAACCCCTCTGCCACCGTGAATTTTCACAAAATACAACAAATAATATGTTATTGTTAAATTTTACATGTGAAAGGTAATCCACCGATTCCTATTTTCAACAGTCCGCTCATTTAAGCAGGAAAACGCTGAACACCATATTTGTTTGCTACCTGTCAACTGTCAGTTTAGGCTGCTCGTGGTTCCTTATCACCACTTCAAGATGGCGGCTCATTTCTCGCGTCAAAGCAGCCAATGCTGCGTTTACTTATAACGTGTCTATGTTCGCGCATGCGTGAACTGTTTGTGTCTTCTGGGACCTATCAAGTAGTGGCAGTCGTATCTCGCGAGAGAACTAAACAAGCAGCTCTATGTTTCTTCTTCTTACTGTCAGGTTGCAGCCATGTCTTGAAAGCTTCATACCGCTACCTACCATACTGTAGACTTTAGTGCGGGCCATAGGACGAGAAAGTGGCGCGTGTTCAAATCTATGAGCTCTTTGATGTTTCTCTCGCGAGATCTGACAACGCCGCGTTGGAAGAAAACGGGAAGATGATACAGCAAAATGGCGTTTGATAAACACCTTATTATATTCATTATAATTTTATGTTCCTAATCTGTGCGTACTTGTACTCTTATGTGTCGTGTATAATAGAGTAAACAGCGTAAGTAATTGTTTACATGCGGATACATTAGTCCGAGCGCACTTTTGACGCTTCTCGTGCTAGCTTAGCGTGCTAGTTAGCTTAGCTTGTTAGCTGCTAACAAAGAGACGCAGAAGTGATCAACACGTCGCTAAGCAGAGATCAAGTTTAAGTGTCAAGTGTTGGGATTGTGTGAAAATGTGCGAAAAAACGACAGCAGAGTACGAGGAGGAACTTTCTCCAATAAAAGAGGAGAAGGAGCGACAACATCAACTACTGGACGCAGTTTTCAAGGAACATCAAGTTGTGTCACACAGAACAGGTTTGTTTACTTCTTACTCTCACATGTTTACTAACTTTATATGTCATTATTAACACTGTTTTTAAGTATATTGATTATGAAGAAATCTAGCTGGGCTGATGCATTTCTTTGTTTTCGTATTGATCAAGAAAACGAGACGGATTATAAATAGTACACATATTTAATGGCTCTCATTTTTCCATAAACTTATTAAATGCAGTTAAAGTTATTTTGAACAACAAAGATGACTAATTTATTTATAAATATTTGTACGGTAACTGGTGCTGCTTATACAGCTGTAACAACAAGTAAAATGACTAATAAAATGTTAATTTGAAAGAAAAGAGAGGCCATCTATCCATTTTTTTCCCACTTGTCCCTTTTTGGGGGTCGCGGGGGAGTGCTGGAGCCTATCTCAGCTGCATTCTGTTGGAGGGCAGCGTACACCCTGGACAAGTTGCCTCCTCATCGCAGGGCCAACACAGATAGACAGACAACATTCACACACTAGGGACCATTTAGTGTTGCCAATCAACCTATCCCCAGGTGCATGTCTTTGGAGGTGGGAGGGGCCTATCCCCAGGTGCATGTCTTTGGAGGTGGGAGGGGCCTATCAATCAATCAATCAATCAATGTTTATTTATATAGCCCCAAATCACAAATGTCTCAAAGGACTGCACAAATCATTACGACTACAACATCCTCGGAAGAACCCACAAAAGGGCAAAGAAAACTCACACCCAGTGGGCAGGGAGAATTCACATCCAGTGGGACGCCAGTGACAATGCTGACTATGAGAAACCTTGGAGAGGACCTCAGATGTGGGCAACCCCCCCCCCCCCCCCCCTCTATCCCCAGGTGCATGTCTTTGGAGGTGGGAGGGGCCTATCCCTAGGTGCATGTCTTTGGAGGTGGGAGTAAGCCGGAGTACCTGGAGGGAACCCACGCAGTCACGGGGAGAACATGCAAAGTCCACACAGAAAGATCCCGAGCCCGGGATTGAACTAAGTACTACTCAGAACCTTCGTATTGTGAGGTACATGCACTAACCCCTGTTCCACCGTGCTGCCTAGAAAGGAAAGTGATAAAAAACTATCACCCTTGTGACAAGTTAATATTTCGCACTGATGGTCCTAATATTACAAACAAACAGCTCCAAACAGACCCCTGGGATACACTTAGTTATGGCTGGTTTACTAAGCTGTATGTCCCGGGTGAGGGAGTCCCTTATGACTAAGAGGTGTTAGAAAGATAGTGACAGAGAATATAACAAGGATGGACAATAAAAAAAAAAAAAAAAAAAAAAAAATATATATATATATATATATATATATATATGTTAGGGCTGGGCAACGATTAAACATTTTAATCGAAGTAAATCGCATTATTTCTCCGATTAATCGCGATTAACTGCATTGTATACGCAAAGCCCAATAATGAATTCAAAAGTAGTGTGTAGTGCACTTTTATTGGAATTTTCTCCCACATGAACAAAAGCGCCAAAACATTTGTTGTGCAAACACAATTTAAATCAGTCCTTGTTAAACAGTAGCAGTTGAATAGCATATTTTATGAAAATCAACTCAAAAAATGTAAATACAAACATTTAAGCTTATTGCCACTGCCAGGGTATTTAAGTTATCCTGTTTGTTATGGAAAATAAATATAATCTACATACAAATCTCTGAGCCACAATCATAACATCTGAACAGGCAATTTCTGAGGTAACAGCAGAAACATTTTTTTTTATCAGGGATCTTATGTTTAAAAAACCTATATTATAGGTAGTGGGCTGTTTTAGGGAATTTTTGATCAAATTATCCGTAGTAGCAATATTAATAATGTTGTGTTTATTATGCGTAGTGCACTTAAAATAATTATGACCATATCTAGGAATTGATATGATGGGAATTTTCCGATTGTTTGCTTGGTGCTTTGATAAACTGAAGGCATCATATACATGGTACTATATTGTGATGTTATGAGCCAGGGAAAAAAAGAACTACCCTACCCAGCATGCAACAGGAGTGACGAGCATGCGCGGTAGCCCGGTATAGGTTGTGTCGCCATGACGGCATCTTGTATGTTGTGATATGCACGCTCTGAAAGTAAACGTTAAGAACTCAGCCAACACTCCTGGTCTGCATTATTCATAAATAGACAGACAACACATATACTCCGCTGCTTCACAGGCCGCTGGATGTAGCCGGCAAAGTATTCCCATGCTAGCTAGCCGGTCTAGCAAGCACGCGTCATTCAGTCCAAAACGGCCCGATCTATCCACATTCAGAATTGTCTGGCGGTCGTAAGTGATCCCGGAGTGACCACGCTGTAAGCCAGCCAGGAAATTCGCAGAATTGTCCGGTATTTTTGCCAAATGTTCCATCTTTACCAAGAGCCCCTTCACGCCGAAGCCCGTCCGGGCGCCGCCATCTTTATAAGAAAAGGTGTTAACAAAATAAAAGCATGTAAACAACATACGCAAATGTGCGATAAAATAATTGTCGGCGTTAATAGATTGAGGAGTTAACTCGTAATTAACGCATTAATTTGCCCACCCCTAATATATATATATATATATATATATATATATATATATATATATATATATATATATATATATATATATATATAAAATACATAGAGCTATACTTCCCCTTGGTGTCTGAGCCGTCATCTCCCTTTGTTATATATATATATATATATATATATATATATATATATATATATATATATATATATATATATATATATATATCCATCCATCCATTTACTACCGCTTATTCCCTCTTGGGGTCGGAGGGGGCGCTGGCGCCTATCTCAGCTACAATCGGGCGGGAGGCGGGGTACACCCTGGACAAGTCGCCACCTCATCGCAGGGCCAACACAGATAGACAGACAACATTCACACACTAGGGACCATTTAGTGTTGCCAATCAACCTATCCCCAGGTGCATGTCTTTGGAGGTGGGAGGGGCCTATCCCCAGGTGCATGTCTTTGGAGTTGGGAGGGGCCTATCCCCAGGTGCAAGTATTTGGAGATGGGAGGGGCCTATCCCCAGGTGCATGTCTTTGAAAGTGGGAGGAAGCCGGAGTACCCGGAGGGAACCCACGCATTCACGGGGAGAACATGCAAACTCCACACAGAAAGATCCCCAGCCTGGATTTGAACCCAGGACTGCAGGACCCTCGTATTGTGAGGCAGACGCACTAACCCCTCCTTCACCGTGAAGCCCTATATATATATATATGTATATATATATATATGTATATATATATATATATATATATATATATATATATATATATATATATATATATATATATATATATATATATATATATATATATATATATATATATATATATATGTGTATATATATGTATGTATGTATACATGTATGTATGTATACATATATGTATGTATGTATACATGTATGTATGTATACATATATGTATGTATATATACATATATGTATGTATATATATATGTATGTATACATGTATGTATGTATATATATATATGTATGTATGTATGTATGTATGTATATATATATATATGTATGTATATATGTATGTATATATATATATGTATGTATGTATATATATGTATGTATATATATATATGTATGTATGTATATATATGTATGTATATATATATATATGTATGTATATATATATATGTATGTATGTATGTATATATGTATATATATATGTATATATGTATGTATATATATATATATATATATATATATATATATGTGTGTGTGTGTGTGTGTATATATATAGCTAGAATTCACTGAAAGTCAAGTATTTCATATAAATATATATATAGATTTTTTAAATCGATTTTTTAAATTTATTTTTCAGTATTTTTTTATCAATCCAACAAAACATTACACAGAAATACCATAACAATGCAATCCAATTCCAAAACCAAACCTGACCCAGCAACACTCAGAACTGCAATAAACAGAGCAATTGAGAGAAGACACAAACACCACACAGAACAAACCAAAAGTAGGGAAACAAAAATGAATATTATCAACAACAGTATCAATATTAGTTATAATTTCAGCATAGCAGTGATTAAAAATCCCTCATTGACATTATCATTAGACATTTATAAAAAATAAAAAAAAAGAACAACAGTGTCACAGTGGCTTACACTTGCATGGCATCTCATAAGCTGGACAACACACTGTGTCCAATGTTTTCACAAAGATAAGATGAATCATATTTTTAGTTAGTTTAATAGTTAAAACAAATTACATTATTGCAATCAGTTGATAAAACATTGTCCTTTACAATTATAAAAGTTTTTTACAAAAATCTACTACTCTGCTTGCATGTCAGCAGACTGGGGTAGATCCTGCTGAAATCTATGTATTGAATGAATACAGAATCCTTTTGAATCGGGGAAAAATCCTTTTTGAATCGGGAATCGTGTTGAATTGGAAAAAAATCAATTTTGAATCGAATCGTGACCCAATAATCGATATTGAATCGAATCGTGGGACACTCAAAGATTCGCAGCCCTAATACACATATATATATATATATATATATATATTAGGGGTGGGCAAATTCATGCGTTAATTACGAGTTAACTCATCAATCTATTAACGCCGACAATTATTTTATCGCACATTTGCGTATGTTGTTTACATGCTTTTATTTTGTTAACGCCTTTTCTTATAAAGATGGCGGCGCCCGGACGGGCTTCGGCGTGGAGGGGCTCTTGGTAAAGATGGAACATTTGGCAAAAATAGCGGACAATTCTGCGAATTTCCTGGCTGGCTTACAGCGTGGTCACTCCGGGATCACTTACGACCGCCAGACAATTCTGGATGTGGATAGATCGGGCCGTTTTGGACTGAATGACGCGTGCTTGCTAGACCGGCTAGCTAGCATGGGAATACTTTGCCGGCTACATCCAGCGGCCTGTGAAGCAGCGGAGTATATGTGTTGTCTGTCTATTTATGAATAATGCAGACCAGGAGTGTTGGCTGAGTTCTTAACGTTTACTTTCAGAGCGTGCATATCACAACATACAAGATGCCGTCATGGCGACACAACCTATACCGGGCTACCGCGCATGCTCCTCACTCCTGTTGCATGCTGAGTAGGGTAGTTCTTTTTTTCCCTGGCTCATAACATCACAATATAGTACCATGTATATGATGCCTTCAGTTTATCAAAGCACCAAGCAAACAATCGGAAAATTCCCATCATATCAATTCCTAGATATGGTCATAATTATTTTAAGTGCACTACGCAGAATAAACACAACATTATTAATATTGCTACTACGGATAATTTGATTAAAAATTCCCTAAAACAGCCCACTACCTATAATATAGGTTTTTTAAACATAAGATCCCTGATAAAAAAAAAAATGTTCCTGCTGTTTCCTCAGAAATTGCCTGTTCGGATGTTATGATTGTGGCTCAGAGATTTGTATGTAGATTATATTTATTTTCCATAACAAACAGGATAACTTAAATACCCTGGCAGTGGCAATAAGCTCAAATGTTTGTATTTACATTTTTTGAGTTGATTTTCATCAAATATGCTATTTAACTGCTACTGTTTAACAAGGACTGATTTAAATTGTGTTTGCACAACAAATGTTTTGGCGCTTTTGTTCATGTGGGAGAATATTCCAATAAAGGTGCACTACACACTACTTTTGAATTCATTATTGGGCTTTGCGTATACAATGCAGTTAATCGCGATTAATCGGAGAAATAGTGCGATTAACTTCGATCAAAATTTTTAATTGTTGCCCAGCCCTAATATATATATATATATATATATATATATATATATATATATATATATATATATATATATATATATATATATATATATATATATATTTACGTGTATCAGGGCTGGGCGGTTATGATTGTGTTCGTGATAAACATTGTTTAATCAGACTTTGTGTTTGTGTCTGCAAAGTTTCAACTCCTTTGATTTAATATGTACTAAAAACTGTTTGTTGAAATAATTTTTTAGTTTGTTTGTGCACATGTAATTAAAGGATATAAATTATAATATACCATATGAAAGTTTTGGTTAGTAATTGTTAAAGGGGAACATTATCACAATTTCAAAAGGGTTAAAAACAATTAAAAATCAGTTCCCAGTGGCTTGTTGTATGTTCTGAAGTTTTTTTCAAAATTTTACCGGTCTCGGAATACCCCTAAATAAAGTGCCTTATTTTCGGCTCTCTGCAAAGACACTGGCCATTTCCCTGTGACGTCACACAGTGCTGCCAATGTAAACAAACAATGGGAATACCACAGCAAGATATAGCGACATTAGCTCGGATTCAAACTCGGATTTCAGCGACTTAAGTGATTCAACAGATTACGCATGTATTGAAACAGATGGTTGGAGTATGAAAATATTGAAGAAGAAACTGAAGCCATTGAGCGAATAGCTATTGACGCTATTCATAGCCATAGCATGGCCGAATAGCTGCGTTAGCATCGCCGGTAAAATGTGCGGACCAAACGATCAGGACTTTCGCAACTTTTGACACTGGAGCAACTTGAATCCGTCGATTGGTAAGTGTTTGTTTCGCATTAAATGTGGGTGGAAGGAAACGTAATATAGTTGCAAATGCATCTGCAGGTTATCCATACATCTCTGTGCCATGTCTGCCTTAGCATCGCCGGTCAAATGTGGAGACACTCTGGCACATTCAATGGGGGTCTGGCGGCAGACACTTTGGCATCTTGGGGCCAGTGGTGCAACTTGAATCCCTCCCTGTTAGTGTTGTTACACCCTCCGACAACACACCGACGAGGCATGATGTCTCCAAGGTTCCAAAAAATAGTCGAAAAAACGGAAAATAACAGAGCTGAGACCCGGTGTTTGTAATGTGTTGAAAATGAAAATGGTGGGTGTGTTACCTCGGCAACGTCACATTCTGACGTCATCGCCTCCAGCGCGATAAACAGAAAGGCGTTTAATTCGCCAAAATTCACCAATTTAGAGTCCGTAAATCGGTTAAAAAAATAGATGGTCTTTTTTCTGCACCATCAAGGTATATATTGACGCTTACATAGGTCTGCTGATAATGTTCCCCTTTAAGTTGAAATAAAAGTGTTATAATATTTAGTACACCACTGATACTTGGTTTACGGCTGAATGTTTGTGACGACAAGCAAATAAACAAATTAACTTTGAGAGTAATAATAGTTTTTCTGTTTACCCCAACAAAACGTACCGAAAAAGAAGGAAAACCGTGGCACTAAAACCAAGTATGGACCGTAGCGCGGGTTACCTGTGCTTTTGCATCTCTAGTAAGCACAATTACATGTACTGTATCAACAAAATGACAGTAGTCAGCTGTTGGCATCCATCCAGCCATTTTCTACCGCTTATTCCATATGGGGTCGCTGGCGCCTATCTCAGCTACAATCGGGCGGAAGGCGGCGTACACCCTGGACAAGTCGCCACCTCATTGCAGGGCCAACACAGATTGACAGTCAACATTCACACACTAGGGACCATTTAGTGTTGCCAATCAACCTGTTGGCATATTTGACCTCAATTAAACCTGGCAGAAATGTTTGATACAGTAGTACTGTGGTAGTAAACAGTAGGAGTGCGGTACTTGGTGTAATCCTGCACTGGACAATCCGCTTTATTAAAACATTTCAGAAATCATTATAGTCTGAGATCGAGATCGGATGCGATGAAATAAAATATTAATTGTGATAATTTTTGTACCCATTTTGATTAACCTAAATATTCACAACTGAACTTTATGGACGGGGGGCGGGACTGTAACTGGCATAGCCGAACCGGCCAATTCTCGAACCAGAATCTAGTTGCATCGGTTTATCGTTAACAATCCTACTTGTTAGTACGTGAGATTTTTCTGCTGTTTATTTTGTGTTTTTTCATGACTTGTTGTATTGCTTTTGTTATTCTCTGATATACGGTATGGTCGTGACAGCTTGAATGTCAACGTGGTGATTGATCCTAGACATTGTCAGAACATATGCAGGACAATGTCCAGTGGGACTGGACTTTTCTAAAACATGTGTTTGTATTCTTGTGTCCTGCAGATGTCTGTAAAGAACATCTTCTCCCTGAGCAGCAGGAGTGGACCTGCCGAATGGAGCAGGGAAAACCACAACCCCGCCACTTTAAAGAGGAAGAGGAGCCACCGCCTCCTCACATTAAAGAGGAAGAGAAGTCACGTCCTCCTCATATTAAGGAAGAAGTGGTGGAGAAACAGACCCCTCACATTAAAGAGGAAGAGGAGCCAAAGCCTCCTCACATTAAAGAGGAAGAGAAGTCACACATTCCTCATATTAAGGAAGAAGTGGAGGAGAAACAGACCCCTCACATTAAAGAGGAAGAGGAGGAATACCGCATCAGTCAAGAAGGAGAGCATAAAAGAGTGGAAGAGGTTGATGTCACCAAAATGCCATTCACTGTTGTCATTGTGAAGAGTGAAGATGAGGTCAAAAGTGAAAGTAAGGAGAAGAGTGAGGTGGAGCCTTCAAGCAGCAGCTCAATTCAACACATGAAAACAGAAGCTGATGAAGACCACTGTGGAGGATCACCAGCAGACAAGCTCTTAGCTCCACTGTCAGATAGTGAGGACATAACGTCACACTCTTCTGACACTGATGATGACATGTCATGTCACGCTGACATCACACACTATAAATGCTCTCACTGTGGCAAAACTTTCAAATATCATTGTCATTTAAAAACACACATGAGAACGCACACCGGTGAAAAACCATTCACGTGCTCATTTTGTAGTAAAAGATTCTCCCGGAAAGAACAACTGAAAGTGCACATAAGAACACACACTGGTGAAAAACCTTATGCCTGTTCAAGTTGCAACAAAAGCTTCGGAGAAAAGGCAACACTTGTACTCCACATGAGAACGCACACCGGCGAAAAACCGTACATGTGCTCAATTTGTGGTAAAAGATTCTCCCAAAAGCATCATTTGAAAGCACACGCAAGAAAAAGCGCTGCTGAAAAAACGTGTTCATCTTCAACCCACGGTGAAGATTTTACACGAAATACCGATTTCAAACAGGATATGACTCCTCACACTGAAGACAAACCATTCAAGTGCTCAATTTGTGAGAAAAGATTCTCCCGAAAGGAACATTTGAAAATTCACATAAGAACACACACTGGTGAAAAACCGTACATGTGCTCAATTTGTGGTAAAAGATTCGCTCAAAAACATCACTTGAAAGCACACGCAAGTAAAAGCAGCGCTGAAAAAACATGCTCATCTAAAACCCACAGTGACGATTACGCACAAAAGACTGATTTGAAACCACATAGGACTCCACAAACTGGAGACAAACCATTCATGTGCATAATTTGTAAGAAAAGATTCCCCCGAAAACAACAATTGGAAATTCACCGTAGAACACACACTGGTGAAAAACCGTACATGTGCTCAACTTGTGGTAAAAGATTCGCTCAAAAACATCACTTGAAAGCACACGCAAGTAAAAGCAGCGCTGAAAAAACATGCTCATCTTCAACCCACGGTGAAGATCATGCACAAAAGACTGATTTGAAACCACGTATGACTCCACACACTGAAGACAAACCATTCATGTGCATAATTTGTAAGAAAAGATTCCCCCGAAAACAACAATTGGAAAATCACCATAGAACACACACTGGTGAAAAACCATATTCCTGTTCCAACTGCAGGAAAAGCTTTGCTGAAAAATCCAAACTCACATTGCACATGAGAACGCACACTGGTGAAAAACCATATTCCTGTTCATGCTGCAACAAAAGCTATGCCGACCGATCAGCGCTTGTAAGACACATTACTCGGCGCACCGGTGAAAAACCTGTTATCTGCTACATCTGCGGTAAAGGTTTTGAACGAAGTGAATATTTGAAAGAACACATGAAAATGCACGCTGAGAAAGTGTTGAGCTGCAGTGCGTGTGCTGAAATATTCCTTTCTAAGGACCAATGTAACAAACACAAGTGTGCTGGTGAGAACAGCAGCAGCAAATGAAGCTGCAGGATTTGGAATAAATCAGGGGTCGGGAACCTTTTTGGCTGAGAGAGCCATGAAAGCCAAATATTTAAAAATGTATTTCCGTGAGAGCCATATCATATTTTTTTTATACTGAATACAACTAAATGCATGCATTTTTAAGTAAGACCAACATTTTTAGAGTATAATAAGTCTCTTATTCTTTTTCATAGCATTGTTATTCTGAAGTTAACCAATAATAAATAAAACGTCATGTCTGTTGATCATGTTTTTGCTTGGCCATGTGCTGTTTGTCTTTTGGACTATTTAAGTTCCTGTTTTTTTCCCACTCCCTTGTCTGGTTTCCTTGGTGACTCATTATGTCCACCTGTCTCTGGTGGACAAAATGCCCGCTCACCTGCTTCCCGAGCACTAATCAGAGGCAGTATTTAAGCTTGTCTTTGCCAGTCAGTCGCCCTGGCGTCAATGTGATCTTTTCTTGCTCTGTGCTGACTTGTTTCGTGCCTTGCCATAGTTTCGCGCTTCATGCCATGCCAAGTAAGTTTTGTTTGATTTATGTTCATAGTCTGTTTATGCGTTAGCTTTGTTCCTTAGCCCAAGTTGTGCCTCCACTGTGAGCGATTTTTGTTTGTATCTTTTTTAAGTTTAAATTAAGTCATGTTTTTACCTAAATGCCATGTCCCGAGAAGTCTGTCTTACCATTAATGCGACTTCTTGAACAGGTGCGGTAGGAAACGGATGGATGGATTTAAATGCATGATAATGTTTTGTATTTTGAACGTTATTTTTAGCACTGTGAATTCCAGCGGAATTATTCATAATTATCGTGTTAAACAATGTAGGCTAAGATTTATCTGAGAGCCAGATGCAGTCATCAAAAGAGCCACATCTGGCTCTAGAGCCATAGGTTCCCTACCCTTGGAATAAATGGTCAAAACTTTGATTTTGTAACATCTCCACATATAACATGACATCATTGTCGTGTGTGACACTATCCTGTTGAATAAGTTGCTACTATTTGTAGACTGGAATGTTTTAGATGAGGGATTTTATTTCAGTCTACTACATGCATTAATATACAACATTGTGTAACATGTTTATAAAAGAAAAATATGTAATTTGATGGAAAATGTTGAAACTGAAACCTCAGTTTATTTTATATCCATTTTATTTTTGACTATTTCATTCATTTTAGAAATGTAAACCGTACAAAACATATTACTTGTTGTGATCCTCTTCCGGGATCACACTTTGATTTCGTTTTTTGAGTCCTTTTGTGTTTTCTGTTTGTTTTGGACTCGTCTGGTTCCTAGTTTTGCACTTCCTGATTTATCTTGTTACCATGGTTGCTTATTTCTTTCACCTGCTCCTTGTTTCCGGACTCTCGCCTGTTTGTTGATTACCATCCTTATTTAAGCCTGCCTTTTCTGTGACTCGTTCTCGCATCCTAGATTTGTTCCACGCAACAAGTGACAACGCTGATCCCCGTTTCTGGTAAACCAGTTTTTGTATTTTACTAGCTTCCACGCTAGGCTTCGTGTTTTCTAGCTCACATGCTAGCTCTTTGTTTTGCCTTTTCATGCCTAGTGCAAGTTTTCTGTTTGTAGCAAGTTCTTAGTTGAATAAATCATTATTTTCTTACCTTCACGCTGTGTCCGAGCCCGATCTGGGTCCTTGGAAGAATGAACCACCATCACCATGCCCAGCAAACATCACATTACTTACAATAAACATTTCTAAGGATATCCATAATTCAGTGTTATGCTGATACAAAACAGTGTTTTTCAAATCTGTTTTAAATGTATGGAGTTTCTGTATATTTTAGTGTCTATTTTTAAATGATTATAGGTGAATTATTTTATATGATATACGTATTTGTTTTACATTTGTTCATACCTTTTTTGTGTACATATAAATGTATTGGTTCACATCTAAAGTATATCATGTTTTCTAAACATCATTTCAACACATTTGTGTTCTACAAGATCATTTCCTTTTCAAATGTGACTTTATGACTCATCGGTTGAGTCACGATAAGCCATTTTGTTATCATTGTTACTCTCTTTTGTGTATTTATGTTGCTTTTGTGATGGTTTTTGTACTGTATGTCCCCAGACATTTATTCAATATATGCTTCAACAAAAGTTGAATACAATAAATGTAGTTAACACATGTTGTGTGTATTTATTTCAGTTTACTATTGCAGATGTTTATTATTTTATATTTTATATATGTAGAGACGGCAGGAAAGTGCAAACAATATTTCCTCTACATTAGGGAGACACAGATGGGCAACAATGGAAAACAGCGATGTGATGCATTGAAGTACAAACAAACAAATCCACTACCGAAAAACATCTTGATTAGCAACCAGGGCCAGTTGTTCCTTAATTGCATATTGGATGGATTTAACATAATAGTGAGAGTCCAGTCCATAGTGGATCTAACATAATAGTGAGAGTCCAGTCCATAGTGGATCTAACATAATAGTGTGAGAGTCCAGTCCATAGTGGATCTAACATAATAGTGAGAGTCCAGTCCATAGTGCATCTAACATAATAGTGAGAGTCCAGTCCATAGTGTATCTAACATAATAGTGAGAGTCCAGTCCATAGTGGATCTAACATAATAGTGATAGTCCAGTCCATAGTGGATCTAACATAATAGTGACAGTCCAGTCCATAGTGGATCTAACATAATAGTGAGAGAGTCCAGTCCATAGTGGATCTAACATAATAGTGTGAGAGTCCAGTCCATAGTGGATCTAACATAATAGTGAGAGTCCAGTCCATAGTGGATCTAACATAATAGTGAGAGTCCAGTCCATAGTGGATCTAACATAATAGTGAGAGTCCAGTCCATAGTGGATCTAACATAATAGTGTGAGAGTCCAGTCCATAGTGGATCTAACATAATAGTGTGAGTCCAGTCCATAGTGGATCTAACATAATAGTGAGAGTCCAGTCCATAGTGAATCTAACATAATAGTGAGAGTCCAGTCCATAGTGGATCTAACATAATAGTGAGAGTCCAGTCCATAGTGGATCCAACATAATAGTGAGAGTCCAGTCCATAGTGGATTTAACATAATAGTGAGAGTCCAGTCCATAGTGGATCTAACATAATAGTGAGATTCCAGTCCATATTGGATCTAACATAATAGTGAGAGTCCAGTCCATATTGGATCTAACATAATAGTGAGAGTCCAGTCCATAGTGGATCTAACATAATAGTGAGAGTCCAGTCCATAGTGGATCTAGCATAATAGTGAGAGTCCAGTCCATAGTGGATCTAATATAATAATGAGAGTCCATTCCATAGTGGATCTAACATAATAGTGAGAGTCCAGTCCATAGTGGATCTAACATAATAGTGAGAGTCCAGTCCATATTGGATCTAACATAATAGTGAGAGTCCAGTCCATATTGGATCTAACATAATAGTGAGAGTCCAGTCCATAGTGGATTTAACATAATAGTGAGAGTCCAGTCCATAGTGGATCTAACATAATAGTGAGAGTCCAGTCCATAGTGGATCTAACTTAATAGTGAGAGTCCAGTCCACAGTAGGTCTAACACAATATAGTGAGAGTCCAGTCCATAGTGGATCTAACTTAATAGTGAGAGTCCAGTCCATAGTGGATCTAACATAATAGTGAGAGTCCAGTCCATAGTGGATCTAACATAATAGTGAGAGTCCAGTCCACAGTAGGTCTAACACAATATAGTGAGAGTCCAGTCCATAGTGGATCTAACATAATAGTGAGAGTCCAGTCCACAGTAGGTCTAACATAAGGCTGACTTCCTGGCAACTTTCGGTTAAAATAACACAGGTGATTGAACAGGTGCACGAGTCAAAACAAATCAGGTGCGTGACATGACAGGTGAAACTAATTGGTTGGCATGGTAACAAAGCAAACAAGGAAGTGCAAAAACAGGAAACAATGGAGTCTTAAGCAAAACAGAACATAACTAATCAAAACATGATCACAGGACATGACAATATTATATTATACTATATTATATTATATTATAAAGGGAATAAGCGGTAGAAAATGGATGGATGGATATATTATATTATGGGCAGCACGGTGAAACGGGTTAGTGCGTCTGCCTCACAATACGAAGGTTCTGAGTAATCCTGAGTTCAATCCCGGGCTCGGGATCTTTCTGTGTGGAGTTTGCATGTTCTCCCCGTGACTGCGTGGGTTCGCTCCGGGTACTCCGGCTTCCTCCCACCTACAAAGACATACACCTGGGGATAGGCCCCTCCCACCTCCAAAGACATGCACCTGGGGATAGGCCCCTCCCACCTCCAAAGACCTGCACCTGGGGATAGGCCCCTCCCACCTCCAAAGACATGCACCTGGGGATAGGCCCCTCCCACCTCCAAAGACATGCACCTGGGGATAGGCCCCTCCCACCTCCAAAGACATGCACCTGGGGATAGGCCCCTCCCACCTCCAAAGACATGCACCTGGGGATTGGCCCCTCCCACCTCGAAAGACCTGCACCTGGGGATAGGCCCCTCCCACCTCCAAAGACATGCACCTAGGGATAGGCCCCTCCCACCTCCAAAGACACGCACCTGGGGATAGGCCCCTCCCACCTCCAAAGACATGCACCTGGGGATAGGCCCCTCCCACCTCCAAAGACATGCACCTGGGGATAGGCCCCTCCCACCTCCAAAGACATGCACCTGGGGATTGGCCCCTCCCACCTCGAAAGACCTGCACCTGGGGATAGGCCCCTCCCACCTCCAAAGACATGCACCTGGGGATTGGCCCCTCCCACCTCGAAAGACCTGCACCTGGGGATAGGCCCCTCCCACCTCCAAAGATACGCACCTGGGGATAGGTTGATTGGCAACACTGAAGGATCCCTAGTGTGTGAATGTTGTCTGTCTATCTGTGTTGGCCCTGTGATGAGGTGGCGACTTGTCCAGGGTCTACCCCGCCTTCCGCCTGAGTGCAGCAGAGATAGGCTCCAGCACCCCCCGCGACCCCAAAAAAGGGGCAAGCGGTAGTAAATGGATGGATGGACAGTCCGCTCATTTGAGCAGGAAAATGCTGAACACCATCTTTGTTTTCTACCTGTCAACTGTCAGTTTAGGCCAGGGGTGTCCAAAGTGCCGCCCGGGGGCCTTTTGCGGCCCGCAGGTCATTTTTTAACGGCCCCATGCCACATTTTAAAAATAGGATTGAAAAATTTTTAAAACCTAAAAAGAGATATAAAGGAGCAAACGGGTGAAATGTGACAAGAAAATGTTGCAATGTTTACTCTAATAACCCAAAGCTGCCATGCAGGCTGTTTCTTTCTTTAAAAAATAATAATGAATCAAAATCAATGTTATTATGAATTGTTGACCTATTCAAGGCTCCACTTATGTCACTTTAAATTTTCCACTTTGAGATATTTTTTGGGGGAAAATGTTGCATATTTTGGGTTTGCCATATAAAAAACTGAGCTGTTTTTTTTTAAAGAAGGGCCTAAAATGAACAAACAAAAAACATAAACAAAAATAAATAGATAGATCTGAAGTTGATCTCGAGATTATTGTGTTAAAAGTAAATAGTAAAAAATGTATAATTTATTTTGTAACACTTTAATGAGTAGAACCCTTTTGGATCCCATATAATTTTAGTGTGATTTGTTTTTAAGTGTCCATCCATCCATCCATTTTCTACCGCTTATTCCCTTTCGGGGCCGTGGGGGGCGCTGGCGCCTATCTCAGCTACAATCGGGCGGAAGGCAGGGTACACCCTGGACAAGTCGCCACCTCATCGCAGGTTTTTAAGTGTCATTCCTCAAAAAATAATAATGAATTAGAATCACTGGTGTTGTTAGTTATTAACTTTTTTAAGGCTCCAGTTATTATATAATCTCAAATATTCTACTTAAAAAATATTGGGTGATAATATTGCATATTTTGTGTGGGGTTTTTTTCCATCAAAAAAACGGGTTTTGTTTGACAAAAAAGAGCATACAACTTAAATATTCAAAATCATTATATTGACAGAGAGATTTAAAACTTCAATAATAATAAAACAAAATAATACTGAATAATGACACATTTTTTATATTTCTTTGACCAAAACCCTTTGGGGTCCCCGGGATTAGGCCTGAGTGGAGTCCTAAATGTATATTGGTTATATACATATTGTATTGTTTTTAAAATGAAAAAAAATTGTCAAAATGACCCCCGCTTGCTTTGATTTTTCAGTCTGCGGCCCTAAGTGGAAAAAGTTTGGACACCCCTGGTTTAGGCTGCTCGCCGGCTCCTCATCACCACTCCAAGATGGCGGCCCAATTTCTCGCGTCACAGCAGCCAATGCAGCGTCTACTTATAATATGTCTATGGCAGCGACGACAACAACAATAGAGCGTCGTGGCTTTGAAGTCTGCGTTAAATCCTTAATTTCTGCATTTTTACTTATTAGCATATTGTGTGATAAATGTAGTTTTTGCGTCAGGATGAACGCGACTCGTCTCAGTGAACTTTTAAAGCTTATCAGGCTAGTTTAGCCTGCTAGTTAGCTTAGCCTGCGCGCTACTAAGAAAGAGACACGGAAGTTATCAACACATCGTTAAACAGAGAGCAAGTCTTCGTGTAAAACGTGTATAAATGTCGAAACTATGTCGGTAAATTAGCCACTAATCGCGGCTGTTGAGGAGATATTTCTAGTGTAACGATAGAAGATTACAAGGAGGAACTTTCTCCAATAGAAGAGGAGAAGGAGCGACAACATCAACTACTGGACGCTGTTTTCAAGGAACATCAAGTTGTGTCACACAGAACAGGTTTGTTTACTTCTTACTCTCACATGTTTACTAACTTTATGTTCGTATTGCACCTTTAAAGGCCTACTGAAATGAGATGTTCTTATTTAAACGGGGATAGCAGCTCCATTCTATGTGTCATACTTCATCATTTCGCCATATTTTTGCTGAAAGGATTTAGTAGAGAACATCGAGGATAAAGTTCGCAACTTTTGGTCGCTAATAAAAAAGCCTTGCCTGTACCGGAAGTAGCAGACGATGTGCGCGTGACGTCACGGGTTGTGGAGCTCCTCACATCTGAACATTGTTTACAATCATGGCCACCAGCAGCAAGAGCGATTCGGACCGAGAAAGCGACGATTTCCCCATTAATTTGAGCGAGGATGAAAGATTTGTGGATGAGGAAAGTGAGAGTGAAGGACTAGAAAGAAAGAAAAAAAGACGAGGGTAGTGGGAGCGATTCAGATGTTATTAGACACATTTACTAAGAAATCTGCGTTCAAAGGACTGCGGCTTATTAGTGATTCCCAAAGCCCCCAAAAAGTCTGCGGGCTATAGAGCGTTTTCCATTCTGGCTCCAGTACTCTGGAATGCCTTCCCAGTAACAGTTCGAGATGCTACCTCAGTAGAAGCATTAAGTCTCACCTTAAAACTCATTTGTATACGCTAGCCTTTAAATAGACTCCCTTTTTAGACCAGTTGATCTGCCGTTTCTTTTCTTTTACTCCTATATCCCACCCTCCCCTTGTGGAGGGGGTCCGGTCCGATGGCCATGGATGACGCACTGGCTGTCCAGAGTCGGGACCCAGGATGGACCGCTTGCCTGTGTATCGGCTTGGGACATCCCTGCGCTGCTGATCCGCCTCCGCTTGGGATGGTTTCCTGCTGGCTCCGGTTTGGACTGGACTCTCCTGACTGTGTTGGATCCATTATGGATTGAACTTTCACAGTATCATGTTAGACCCGCTCGACATCCATTGCTTTCCTCCTCTCCAAGGTTCTCATAGTCATCATTGTCACCGACGTCCCACTGGGTGTGAGTTTTCCTTGCCCTTATGTGGGCCTACCGAGGATGTCGTGGTGGTTTGTGCAGCCCTTTGAGACACTAGTGATTTAGGGCTATATAAGTAAACATTGATTGGTTGATTGATTACTAGGATCATTCTGGAAAATCCCCTATCTGCTTATTGTGTTAGTATTGTTTTAGTGAGATTATATAGTCGTACCTGAAAGTTGGAAGGGTGTGGCCACGGGTGTGGTGACCGCCAGTGTCTCTGAGGGAAGCCACGTTTCTCGACAAGGCAAGGATTTTTTATTTTTTTCCCTCCACGGAGTAAGCATCCGACGGTCGGTGGCGGCCGGTGGGAGGAGGCAAGAGAGTCCACAACTGCAGGTGGAACGACGCAAACTCTCCGCTCATGTCTACAGTAAGAGCCGAATGTAAACAAGGAAACACCGGCTGTGTTTGTGTTGCTAAAGGCGGCCGCAATTCACCGCTTCCCACCTACATCTTTCTTCTTTGACGTCTCCATTATTAATTGAACAAATTGCAAAAGGTTCAGCAACACCGATGTCCAGAATACTGTGTAATTATGCGATTAAAGCAGACGACTTATAGCTGGGATTGGACTGGATCAAAATGTCCGCTACAATCCGTGCCGTCATGCGCCCGCGTCATCATACCTTGACATTTTCAACAGGATACTTTACGGGAAATTTAAAATTGCAATTTACTAAACTAAAGCGGCCGTATTGGCATGTGTTGCAATGTTAATATTTCATCATTGATATATAAACTATCAGACTGTGTGGTCGCTAGTAGTGGCTTTCAGTAGGCCTTTAATGACCACACACCATAAAACCCCCCAACACATTTCTATTACATCTAAGATGTCCGGGTCCACTGGACCCGGGGCTAATAGAAGTGTGGAAATTGATATTCTGTGTAAACACCCCCCCCCCCCCCCTTTACACACACACACACACACACACACACACACACACACACACACACACACACACACACACACACACACACACACACACACAGCAGGCCTAGACAGGAGGAGGACAAAGTTTAGGTACACAGAACATCAGAGGGTCAAATGTGCGAGAAAATGAGAGCAGACAGTGTTGTCAAACAATGTTGCAACCTTGTGTGGGGAACCGCAGGTGCAGAAACACAAAATAAGAATCCAGGTATGGGGGTGTATTAGTGCCTGAGACATGGGTAACTTACACATCTGTGAAGAAAGGCGAAAGGTCCATGCAGGTTTTGGAGCAACTTTTGTTGCCATCCAAGCAACGGTATCATGGACGCCCCTGCTTATTTCAGCAAGACAATGCCAAGCTACAACAGTGGGGCTTCATAGTAAAAGAGTGCGGGTACTAGACTGGCCTGCCTGTAGTCCAGATGTGTCTCCCATTGAGAATGTGTGGTGCATTATGAAGCCTGAAATACCACAACGGAGACCCCGGAATGTTGAACAACTCAAAGGGGAACATTATCACAATTTCAAAAGGGTTAAAAACAATAAAAAATCAGTTCCCAGTGGCTTGTTGTATTTTTTGAAGTTTTTTTCAAAATTTTACCGGTCCCGGAATATCCCTAAATAAAGCTTTAAAGTTCCTTATTTTCGCTATCTGCGAAACCACTATCCATTTCCCTGTGATGTCATACAGTGCTGCCAATACAAACATGGCGGTTACCACAGCAAGATATAGCGACATTAGCTCGGATTCAGACTCGGATTTCAGCGGCTTAAGCGATTCAACAGAATACGGTATGGAGGCAGATAGCGAAAACGAAATTGAAGAAGAAATTGAAGCTATTGAGCGAATAGCTATTGACGCTATTCGGCCATAGCGTGGGTGTACCTAATGAAGTGGCCCATAGCACGGCTGCCTTATTAGCATCGGCGGTAAAATGTGCGGACCAAAAGATCAGGACTTTCGCATCTTGTGACACTGGAGCAACTTAAATCCGTCGATTGGTAAGTGTTTGTTTCGCATTAAATGTGGGTATCTAGTTTCAAATGTACATACAGCTAGCGTAAATAGCATGTTAGCATCGATTAGCGTAGCATGTTAGCATCGATTAGCTGGCAGTCATGCCGTGACCAAATATGTCTGATTAGCACATAAGTCAATAACATCAACAAAACTCACCTTTGTGATTTTGTTGACTTTATGGTTGCAAATGCATCTGCAGGTTATCCATACATCTCTGTGCCATGTCTGTCTTAGCATCGCCGGTCAAATGTGAAGACACTTTGGTACATTCAATGGGGGTCTGGCGGCAGATTTCTTGCCAGTGGTGCAACTTGAATCCCTCCCTGTTAGTGTTGTTACACCCTCCGACAACACACCCACCAGGCATGATGTCTCCAAGGTTCCAAAAAATAGTCGAAAAAAACGGAAAATAACAGAGCTGAGACCCGGTGTTTGTAATGTGAAAATGAAAATGGCGGGTGTGTTACCTCGGTGACGTCACGTTCTGACGTCATCGCTAAAAGACCGATAAACAGAAAGGCGTTTAATTTGCCAAAATTCACCCATTTAGAGTTCGGAAATTTGTTAAAAAAATACATGGATCCGCTTTGGACTGAACTCTCGCGGCTGTGTTGGAGCCACTATGGATTGAACTTTCACAGTATCATGTTAGACCCGCTCCGCATCCATTGCTTTCGGTCACCTAGAGGGGGGGGGGTTGCCCACATCTGAGGTCCTCTCCAAGGTTTCTCATAGTCAGCATTGTCACTGGCGTCCCACTGGATGTGAATTCTCCCTGCCCACTGGGTGTGAGTTTTCCTTGCCCTTTTGTGGGTTCTTCCGAGGATGTTGTAGTCGTAATGATTTGTGCAGCCCTTTGAGACATTTGTGATTTGGGGCTATATAAATAAACATTGATTGATTGATTGATTGATTGATGGATGGTCTTTTTTCTGCAACATCAAGGTATATATTGACGCTTACATAGGTCTGCTGATAATGTTCCTCTTTAAGCTGTACATCAAGCAAGAATTTGAAAGAATTCCACCTGAAAAGCTTCAAAAATGTGTCTCCTCAGTTCCCAAACGTTTATTGATTGTTGTTAAAAGGAAAGGCCATGTAACACAGTGGTAAAAATGCCCCCTGTGACCACTTTTTTTTGCAATGTGTTGCCGCCATTAAATTCTAAGATAATGATTATTTGCAACAAATATGCGGTCCTCTCCAAGGTTTCTCATAGTCATCATTGTCACCGTCACCGACGTCCCACTGGGTGTGAGTTTTTCCTCGCCCTTATGTGGGCTCTGTACCGAGGATGTGGTTGTGATTTGTGCAGCCCTTTGAGACACTTGTGATTTGGGGTTATATTAATAAACATTGATTGATGATTGATTGATTGAAAAGAGCAAAGTGAGACTTTTTTTTAACGCCTGTGTTTGTCCTTTTTTGTGTCCTGCAAACCTCCTCTGAAGAACATATTGGACCTCCATGATGGAGCGGGAAGAGCCACAGCCGCCCTACCTTAAAGAGAAAGAAGAGGAGCCGCAGCTTCACTATATTAAAGAGGAAGAGGAAGAGCCAGAGTCCACCCACATCAAAGAGGAAGAGCCACATCCTCCACATATTAAAGAGGAAGAGAAGTCGCAGCCGCCTCACTTTAAAGAGGAAGAGGTGGAACGCCGCATCAGTCCGGAGGGAGAGCATCTTGAAGGACGAGAGGAGTTCCCGTTGACGGTCATTGTGAAGAGTGAAGATGAGGAGGTTGAAAGTGAAAGTGAGGAGAAGAGAGAGGCGGAGCCTCCGAGCAGCAGCTCAACTCAACACATGACAACAGAAGCTGCTGGAGACCACGGTGGAGGATCACAAGCAGACAAGCTCTTAGCTCCACTGTCTGATAGTGACGAGACGACGTCTCACTCTCCTGACACTGGCGATGAAAACCCTGAAATTGGTACGACTTTACACGCTGACAACACACACTTCAAATGTTCTCACTGTGACAAAACCTTCAATTACCATTGTCATTTGAAAAGACACACGAGAACGCACACCGGAGAAAAACCTTTCATGTGCTCATTTTGCAGTAAACGCTTCGCTCTGAAGCAACATTTGACAATACACTTGAGAATGCACACCGGAGAGAAACCATTTTCTTGTTCCGTATGCAGAAAAGGTTTTGTGCAAAGAGACAAGATCGCAAGACACATGAGACTGCACACCGGAGAGAAACCGTTCACGTGTTCATTCTGCGACAAAAGTTTCGTACAGAGTCAACACTTGAAAGTGCACTTGAGAACGCACACTGGCGAGAAACCCTTCGCCTGTTCGAGCTGCAACAGGAGCTTCTGTGACCAATCCACACTTGTGAGACACACGAGGACACACACGGGTGAGAAAGTGTTCGGCTGCAGCGTTTGTGACGAAAGATTCTCTTACAAGTACCAGTGGAAGAAGCACAAATGTGCTGGTGAGAGCTGCAGCGGCAAATGAAGCTGCAGCATTTCCCACAATAGGGAAATTATGCGGTTGCAGTGCAAATACAAAAAAAAAAAAACTTGAGGGACACATCAAAAAACATAAAGGACATAAAATAAACCAGAAGAGCACGGAGTTTACGCAACGAGCCGCCATCTCAGCAGCGCCGTTTTATACAGCTTTAAAAGTAAAACAGAAATGAACAATAAATTATCAAGCATTGACCGGTCCGCAGCTACAAAAAGGTTGGAGACCACTTAACCCTTGTATTATGTTGGAAAAAAATGGCATTGATTATGTTGCGGGTCGTTTTGACCCGTACTGTGTAAATGCACTCAAAACAGTCAAGAAAACAGGTTAAACCAATAACAATTTTATTTTGGGTTGTATAAACATTTAGAAAAGTGACATACAATACATTTTTTATTCCAATTGTATTATGTTAAGGGTCAATTTGACCCTTTTCAGTTTTTGTGTTGCTCAAAGTACTGGTTATCCTTTCTTTTTCTTGCTGAAATCTGGTGACTTTTCCTCATCTAGGGTCATGAACTGGTGTGTAAATCTGGACTCTTTGTTGTGTAGTGGAATGTTTCTGCAGAGTTTGTATAAAAAGATGATGTTGCGAGTCATTTTGACCCAGGCGCTTTAATGTGGGTAAATAGCTGTTCAGATCCAAAAATAAACATGTTTCCTTGATGTACTTTTTACTTTGATGTACAATTGTTTGTATTTTGATTGTCTCTGAGACCCAGAGCCAGGTGTGTGAAGAGAGGGAACTTTCTCACACTTGTCCCCTCAGATGTCATCCTTCTGGAGCTCATTTTTGGTGAGTTTGTCAAAGAGATGACATGAGAACAGTGACAAGGACAAGTGTGAGAAAGTTCCCTCTCTTCACACACCTGGCTCTGGGTCTCAGAGGCAATCAAAATACAAACAAGTGTACATCAAAGTAAAAAGTACATCAAAGAGACTTGTTTATTTTGGCTATTTACCCACATTAAAGCGACTGGGTCAAAATGACCCACAACATCATCTTTGTATACAAACTCTGCAAGACATTCCACTACACAACAAAGTGTCCAGATTTTACACACCAGTTCATGACCCTAGATGAGGAAAAGTCACCAAATTTCAGCAAGAAAAAGAAAGGATAACCAGTACTTTGATAAACACAAAAACTGAAATGGGTCAGATTGACCCTCAACATAATAGAAGGGTTAATGTAATCAACAGAAAGACATTGTCTGCCCCAAGAAATACAAAAGCGAAGAGGAAGAAGGACCAGACTCCCCTCCAGGCACTGCCTCTTTTAACTGTTTTACAACATTTTCTGTGAACTTTTTACGACTCTCGTCCCTTCAGCTGTTGCCATGTGGTCAGAAAAAGTCCAAAAAAAAGGAGGATGCGTACAATCTTTTGCAAGAGTACAGACTACACGTTTCTCCTCAAATTGAGCCGAATTTAATTCTGTCCGTTTGATTATTTGCTTCTTGTCTTGTTTAATAAATGTCATCAGTGTTTGCAATTGTACATCAAAGTAAAAAGTACATCAAAGAGACTTGTTTATTTTGGCTATTTACCCACATTAATGCGTATGGGTCAAAATGACCCACAACATCATCTTTGTATACAAACTCTGCAAGACATTCCACTACACAACAAAGTGTCCAGATTTTACACACCAGTTCATGACCCCAGATGAGGAAAAGTCACCAAATTTCAGCAAGAAAAATAAAGGATAACCAGTACTTTGATAAACACAAAAACTGAAATGGGTCAGATTGACCCTCAACATAATAGAAGGGTTAATGTAATCAACAGAAAGACATTGTCTGCCCCAAGAAATACAAAAGCGAAGAGGAAGAAGGACCAGACTCCCCTCCAGGCACTGCCTCTTTTAACTGTTTTACAACATTTTCTGTGAACTTTTTACGACTCTCGTCCCTTCAGCTGTTGCCATGTGGTCAGAGAAAGTCCAAATAAAGGAGGATGCGTACAATCTTTCGCAGGAGTACAGACTACACGTTTCTCCTCAAATTGAGCCAAATTTAATTCTGTCCCTGTTTGATTCCTTGCTTCTTGTCTTGTTTAATAAATGTCATCAGTGTTTGAGCCTGACGATACATATTGCGTACGTACAATTTCACCATGCATGGACAATTTAATAAACAAAAAACGTATTTCAACACCCTGGTGACGTCTGCGATGCTGTCAGCTGCACGGCCAGAGAAAGGAAAAAACTTAACAAAGTAACCGAGAGAGTTGAACGTCCAAGGTTGCCCACTAGTCATTTTAAAATAAAATTAAAAAAATGTACAAATGTAAACAATATGTGTTAAATACGATAACTGTTTTGTGTAAACTATAGTCTTCTTGTATGAATTTTAAAGTGTATGAAGTGTGTTACCGATGTTCATTTTTAATTGTAAATGATTCCATACACAAACTCCTTTATGTGACATACAGTCGTGGTCAAAAGTGGACATCCACTTGTAAAGGACATCATGTCATGCCTGTCTTGAGTTTCCAATCATTTCTTATATTTTTGTGATGCAGTGATTGGCGCACATACTTGTTGGTCACAAAAAGTCTGCTTCTTTTATGAATTTATTATGGCTCTACTGGGTCAAAAGTATACGTACAGCAATGTTAATATTTGCTCACATGTCCCTTGGCAAGTTTACCTGCAATACGGCGCTTTTTTGCTAGCCATCCACAAGCTTCTAGGTTGAATTTTTGACCACGGAATTGGTGCAGTTCGGCTAAATGTGTTGGTTTTCTGACATGGACTTGTTTCTTCAGCATTGTCCACATGTTTAAGTCAGGATTTTGGGAAGGCCATTCTGAAACCTTCATTCGAACCTGATTTAGCCATTCTTTTACCACTTTTGATATGTGTTTGGGGTCATTGTCCTGTTGGAAAACCCAACTGCGCCCAAGACCTAACCTCCGGGCTGATGGCTTTAGGTTGTCTTGAAGAATTTGGTGGTAATCTTCCTTTTTCATTGTCCCATTTACTCTCTGTAAAGCAGCAGTTCCATTGGCAGGAAAACAGGCCCAGAGTATAATACTACCACCACCATGCTTGACGGTAGGTATGATGTTCCTGGGATTAAAGGCCTCACATTTTCTCCTCCAAACATATTGCTGGGTATTGTGGCCAAACAGCTCCATTTTTGTTTCATCCGACATCACATGGACAAAGATAAGACCTTCCTGGAGGAAAGTTGTGTGGTCAGATGAAACAAAAAATCATTGTCCCATTTAAAGCAGCAAAACAGATCCAGAGCATAATACTACCACCACCATGCTTGACGGTAGGTTTGGTGTTCCTGGGATTAAAGGCCTCACCCTTTTTCCTCCAAACATATTGCTGGGTATTGTGGCCAAACAGCTCATTTTTTGTTTCATCTGACATCACAACTTTCCTCCAGAAGGTCTTATCTTTGTCCATGTGATGCCTGAAACATATTCCAGCCAATTTCTGGAAGCATGTTTATGTTTTACAATTGCCGAACAGTTGTGTATTCTACAAGTGGATTTACTTTTAAAATGTGTCACTTTTATGAACCATTTGGTGAATGTAGATAATCCATTCTAATAATGATCCTTATTACTCTCTTTTGTGATATGATTATTGGTGTTTTAATCTTTTTATATTGCAAAGACATGCAGGTTATGTGTGGTGTTAGTTTTACGATGTCTGACTGTGGTCACGAAAAACAGTTTATGCTTGACGATTGTTTGTAGATGTTGTTTTTGGTGTGGTTACTGCAGGCAATAACCGATCTTACACAATAAAGCAATTGATGGTCACTCCCTTGACCTCTTCATAACATCTTTATCAGATAGGATAGGACTTTATTGTCATTGCACAAGTACAACAAAACTATGTTTTTAGCACAAACCCGTTGAAGTTTAGACAAACAAACAGTGTACATGGTTACAGAACAGGAACGCCACAAGGCACCAAGTAAAAGATGGAAAAAGGTCAACGCTGGGGTAGGATGAGTAAAAAAATATAATCTAGACTGGGATACTAAGGGGGCCTAGTCTGGAGTGGGAAAAAACCTCCATGCCATGCACACACAAATATGTTACATATAATTACGACAACTCGCAACAGAGGGGCGGGGAGTTGGGGCCCTGGAGGTCGACTGCCAACCTTCCATCACCCCGAGGGGGAATCAAGCGGTGGTGAAGGCGTGGTGTGTGTATATGCCCATTGTCTCGGGTGCATTGATGTAGTGTTCATAGGCCTGGGGCCATTCTGCGTGCAAGCAAAAGTTCGACTCCAAGTGTCGTTGATGAGGGAGGGAGGTCAAAAGCGTCCATCATTGAAGAGTCCTCGGGGGTGTTTTCGGAACAGCCTGCTCCTATTGTTTACAGCGTCAAGGCCATTCAAGGGAGTCAAATCATAGATTAAGATGTTTGTTTTCCGCGAGCAGAGGTTACAATGGCTTGTGTGTTCTATTCGTCAATGCTGGCCCTCAGGTAAAAAGGTATGTAACGCTTATGATATAAAATATTTTTGTTAAACATGGACACAATTTTGGACATCAATTATTAGCCGGCTGCAAACGTCTGAACTAGCTTCATTTATATTCGGCAACCAGTAGCAGTAATAGTATAGGACTTTACCGCTACAGGTCAACACTGGGGTAGGATGAGTAAAAAAATACAATCTAGACTGGGCTCCTAAGGGGGCCTAGTCTGGAGTGGGAAAAAACCTCCATGCCATGCACACACAAACATGTTACATATAATTACGACAACTCGCAACAGAGGGGCGGGGAGTTGGGGCCCTGGAGGTCGACTGCCAGCCTTCCATCACCCCGAGGGGGAATCAAGCGGTGGTGAAGGCGTGGTGTGTGTATATGCCCATTGTCTCGGGTGCATTGATGTAGTGTTCATAGGCCTGGGGCCATTCTGCATGCAAGCAAAAGTTCGACTCCAAATGTCGTTGATGAGGGAGGGAGGTCAAAAGCGTCCATCATTGATGAGTCCTCGGGGGTGTTTTCGGAACAGCCTGCTCCTATTGTTTACAGCGTCAAGGCCATTCAAGGGAGTCAAATCTTAGATTAAGATGTTTGTTTTCCGCGAGCAGACGTTACAATGGCTTGTGTGTTCTATTCGTCAATGCTGGCCCTCAGGTAAAAAGCTATGTAACGCTTATGATATAAAATATTTTTGTTAAACATGGACACAATTTTGGACATCAATTATTAGCCGGCTGCACACGTCTGAACTAGCTTCATATATATTCGGCAATCAGTAGCAGTAATATAATAGGACTTTACCGCTACAGGTCAACGCTGGGGTAGGATTAGTAAAAAAATACAATCTAGACTGGGATCCTAAGGGGGCCTAGTCTGGAGTGGGAAAAAACCTCCATGCCATGCACACACAAACATGTTACATATAATTACGACAACTTGCAACAGAGGGGCGGGGAGTTGGGGCCCTGGAGGTCGACTGCCAACCTTCCATCACCCCGAGGGGGAATCAAGCGGTGGTGAAGGCGTGGTGTGTGTATATGCCCATTGTCTCGGGTGCATTGATGTAGTGTTCATAGGCCTGGGGCCATTCTGCATGCAAGCAAAAGTTCGACTCCAAATGTCGTTGATGTGGGAGGGAGGTCAAAAGCGTCCATCATTGAAGAGTCCTCGGGGGTGTTTTCGGAACAGCCTGCTCCTATTGTTTACAGCGTCAAGGCCATTCAAGGGAGTCAAATCTTAGATTAAGATGTTTGTTTTCCGCGAGCAGACGTTACAATGGCTTGTGTGTTCTATTCGTCCATGCTGGCCCTCAGGTAAAAAGGTATGTAACGCTTATGATATAAAATATTTTTGTTAAACATGGACACAATTTTGGACATCAATTATTAGCCGGCTGCACACGTCTGAACTAGCTTCATTTATATTCGGCAATCAGTAGCAGTAATAGTATAGGACTTTACCGCTACAGTCATGAAAAAGGGAGTTTTTTTGGGGTTGGTGCACTAATTGTAAGTGTATCTTGTGTTTTTTATGTTGATTTAACTAAAAAAATAAAATAAAATAAATTAAAAAATAAAAAATTATTCGCGGCCCGGTGGTTGGGGACCACTGTTATAAACGACTTCATCCATGCAATCATTTAGAATTACATATGAAAATATGTAACACTTAATTGTTTTGAAAACCTATAACAAACACTTGTATGAATAAATATAGAAGTGAATGATGAATATCCATATACACATGAAATGTTTATTGCATATAACATGTTTTGTAGTGTTTACTCACCCATTTAGTCAAATTACTCAAGTACATTTAGAAATAAAAGTACACAATATTGCATACTAATTCATGCATGCATTGAAATGACGACAATCACATGATCTATAAATGGTAAAAACATAACAAGATTGTGTTGCAGACATGATATCACAAGTTATGTTGCTCAGCTGGTAGAGCGGCCATGCCAGCAACTTGAGGGTTCCTGCAAGTCCGACTTAAAGAGGAACATGATCACAATTTCAAAAGGGTTAAAAACAATAAAAATCAGTTCCCAGTGGCTTGTTGTATTTTTTGAATTTTGTTTCAAAATTTTACCGGTCTCTGAGTATCCCTAAAAAAAAGCTTTAAAGTGCCTTATTTTCGCTATTTGCGATGCCACTATCCATTTCCCTGTGACGTCACACAGTGCTGCCAATGTAAACAAACAATGGGAATACCACAGCAAGATATAGCGACATTAGCTCGGATTCAAACTCGGATTTCAGCGACTTAAGTGATTCAACAGATTACGCATGTATTGAAACAGATGGTTGGAGTATGAAAATATTGAAGAAGAAACTGAAGCTATTGAGCGAATAGCTATTGACGCTATTCATAGCCATAGCATGGCCGAATAGCTGCGTTAGCATCGCCGGTAAAATGTGCGGACCAAACGATCAGGACTTTCGCATCTTGTGACACTGGAGCAACTTAAATCCGTCGATTGGTAAGTGTTTGTTTTGCATTAAATGCGGGTGGAAGGAAACGTAATATAGTTGCAAATGCATCTGCAGGTTATCCATACATCTCTGTGTCATGTCTGCTTTAGCACCGCCGGTAAATAGCATGTTAGCGTCGATTAGCGTAGCATGTTAGCATCCATTAGCTGGCAGTCAAAATCAACAAAACTCACCTTTGTGATTTCTGTGACTTTATCGTTACAAATGCATCTGCAGGTTATCTATACATCTCTGTGCCATGTCTGCTTTAGCACCGCCGGTAAATAGCATGTTAGCGTCGATTAGCGTAGCATGTTAGCATCGATTAGCTCGCAGTCACGCCGCAACCAAATATGTCTGATTAGCACATAAGTCAACATCAACAAAACTCACCTTTGTGATTTCGTTGACTTAATCGTTGCAAATGCATCTACAGGTTATCCATACATCTCTGTGCCATGTCTGCTTTAGCACCGCCGGTAAATAGCATGTTAGCGTCGATTAGCGTAGCATGTTAGCATCGATTAGCTCGCAGTCACGCCGCGACCAAATATGTCTGATTAGCACATAAGTCAACATCAACAAAACTCACCTTTGTGATTTCGTTGACTTAATCGTTGCAAATGCATCTACAGGTTATCCATACATCTCTGTGCCATGTCTGTCATCGCCGGTCAAATGTGGAGACACTCTGGCACATTCAATGGGGGTCTGGCGGCAGACACTTTGGCATCTTGGGGCCAGTGGTGCAACTTGAATCCCTCCCTGTTAGTGTTGTTACACCCTCCGACAACACACCGACGAGGCATGATGTCTCCAAGGTTCCAAAAAATAGTTGAAAAAACGGAAAATAACAGAGCTGAGACCCGGTGTTTGCAATGTGTTGAAAATGAAAATGGTGGCTGTGTTACCTCGGCGACGTCACATTCTGACGTCATCGCCTCCAGCGCGATAAACAGAAAGGCGTTTAATTCGCCCATTTAGAGTTCGGAAATCGGTTGGAAAAAATATAAGGTCTTTTTTCTGCACCATCAAGGTATATATTGACGCTTGCATAGGTCTGCTGATAATGTTCCCCTTTAAAGCTTTTGCCTGTGTTGTTGTGTCCTTGGGCAAGGCACTTCACCCTTGCTCCCAGTGTTCCCCACACTGGATTAAATGTAGATCACTATGTAAAGCACTTTGATTCTCTATAGAAAAAGCATCATAAAACATAATTCACTTCAATATATGTGGTATGTGGAGGGAGGTGTGGCCAGCGCTGCCTGCAAGAGAGGAGGTCACTCCCCCGGTCCATGGTGCTAAGGACAGAGCGCGATCAGACACGGGCGTGGCAGTGTTGGCGGCGAAACACGGCTGAACAGGTGATTGGATCTCCCAGGTGGTATGAATTATCTAATCACCCGTTGTATTTAACGGTAGCGGCCGGGAACAGCAGAGGAGGAAGGATCAGGAGTTACGACCTGCTGAAAAGCATTTTTTGAATGATCTTGTCAAAAACATTAAAACTTTGTCAACTGGTCATAGATCAGGGGTCAGCAACCTTTTTGAAAGCAAGAGCTACTTCTTGAGTACTGATTAATGCCAAGGGCTACCAGTTTGATACACACTTAAATAAATTGCCAGAAGTAGCCAATTTGCTCAATTTACCTTTGATAAATACATCTATATATATATATATATATATATACATATATATATATATATATATATATATATATATACAAAAATGGGTATTTCTGTCTGTCATTCCATCGTACATTTTTTTTTCCTTTTACGGAAGGTCTTTTGTAGAGAATAAATTATGAAAAAACACTTAATTGAATGGTTTAAAAGAGGAGAAAACAGGGGAAAAAAATAAAATAAAATTTTGAAACAGTTTATCTTCAATTTCGACTCTTTAAAATTCAAAATTCAACCGAAAAAAGGAGGAAAACTAGCTAATTCGAATCTTTAAAAAAAAAAAATAATAATAATTTATGGAACATCATTGGTAATTTTTCCTGATTAAGATTATTTTAAACATTTTGATGAAATGTTTTAAATAGGTTAAAATCCAATCTGCACTTTGTTAGAATATATAACAAATTGGACCAAGCTATATTTCTAACAAAGACAAATCATTATTTCTTCTAGATTTTCCAGAACAAAATTTTTTAAAGAAATTAAAAATAAGATTTAAATTTGATTCTACATATTTTCTAGATTTGCCAGAATATTTTTTGGGAATTTTAATCATAATAACTTTGAAGAAGTATTTCACAAATATTCTCTGTCGAAAAAAAAAAGCTAAAATGAAGAATTAAATTAAAATTTATTTATTATTCTTTACAATAAATTTTTTTTTTTTACTTGAACGTTGATTTAAATTGTCAGGAAAGAAGAGGAAGGAATTTAAAAGGTAAAAAGTTATGTGTGTTTAAAAATCCTAAAATCATTTTTAAGGTTGTAGTTTTTTCTCTAAAATTGTCTTTCTGAAAGTTATAAGAAGCAAAGTTAAAAAAAATAAATTAATTTATTCAAACAAGAGAAAACCAAGTCTTTAAAATACTTTCTTGGATTTTTAAATTCTATTTGAGTTTTGTCTCTCTTAGAATTCAAAATGTCGAGCAAAGCGAGACCAGCTTGCTAGTAAATAAATAAAATAAAAATAAAAATAGAGGCAGCTCACTGGTAAGTGCTGCTATTTGAGCTATTTTTAGAACAGGCCAGCGGGCGACTCATCTGGTCCTTACGGGCACCGCGTTGGTGACCCCTGTCATAGACTAAGTTATCAGAGTCTTGCAAGTTGAATTTAAATCCTTTAACTTAATTTGTTGCTGCACATTTGTGTTTCTTCAACTGGTACTTATAAGAGAATCTTTGGTCACACACACTGCAACTCAACACTTTCTCACCTGTGTGCCTTCTCATGTGTCTTACAAGTTCCGATCGGTCATAAAAGCTTCTGTTGCAGCTCGAGCAGGAATATGTTTTTTCATCGGTGTGTATTCTCATGTGTATTTTCAAATTTTTCACACTTTTACCGCAGATTGAACAAGAAAAAGGTTTTTCTTCGGCGTGCAACTTTGTGTGTCTTTTTAAACACTGACTTTGTGTAAAACCTTTGCCGCACTTTAAACAGATAAAATGTTTTTCGCCAGTGTGCATTTTCATGTGTAATTTTAAATTTTGACTCGTGACAAAACCCTTACCACAGATTGAACAAGGAAAGGGTTTTTCTTTGGTGTGAGTTCTTGTGTGTATATTCAAACTCTGACTTGTTACAAACCCTTTGCCGCAGATTGAACAAGAAAAAGGTTTCTCTCCCGTGTGCGTCCTCACATGCACATTCAGATTTTGACTCGTCACAAAACCTTTACCGCAGACTGAACAAGAGAATGGTTTCTCTCCCGTGTGCGTTCTGGTGTGTACGGTCAAACTTCCGCTCTGTGTAAAACCTAAACCGCAGATTGAGCATGAAAAGGGTTTTTCTCCGGTGTGCATTCTCATGTGTGTTTTCAGATAGAATTGGTATTTAAAGGTTTTGTCGCAGTGAGAGCATTTCAAGCTTGTGTTGTCGGTCTTATCAGCTTCAGAGTCTTCATCATCAGTGTCAGGAGGGTGGGACATGTCCTCACTATCTGACAATGGAGCTAAAAGTGTGTCTGCTTGTGATCCTCCATCAGCTTCTGTTGACATGTGATGAGTTGAGCTGCTGCTTGGAGGCTCCACCTCTCTCTCACCTTTGACCTCACCATCTTCATTCTTAACAGGAACAGTAATCAATGGGAACTTCTCCCGGATGCCGTGTTCTTCCTCCTCGGTGTGAAGGGGCTGCGGCTCCTCCTTTTCATCTTTAATGTGGGTGGACTGTGGCTCATGTTCCTCCTTAATGTGAAGAAGTTGCGGCTCCGCTTCTTTTATAATGTGGCGGGTCCGCGGATCCTTCGGGAGAACATGTTCTCCACTGAGTCCTGCGGAACGCAAGAAGAGAAACGCATGCTTTGGAAAAGTCCATCTTTGTTCAATACCCAGCTTATGACCTCAAAATGACTCAGCAGATGTCATAACGGTCCCTCACAACACTTCCAGTTGACACATGAAGACTGTTAGAATAATTGTTTCTAAATTATCACCAAAAAATTTGTATTACATTGTGTTACTGACAAGAAGACGAAAGTCTGAAATCTACCAAGAATGCTCGTAAAACTCAACTGGGACTACAAAGCGGACGGATGGCAGGATCTGGCCAACTTCCGGAAGAACTCTTTTTGAAGTATTTTACGAACGTTCTTTGAACTATTTTATGAGACTCTCCTTGAACTATTTTATGGAACTCTTTTTGAAGGCAACGCTGTTTACGACCCACTTCCCTGAGGAAGCAGCTGTGGGAAGGAGGGGGGAGAAAGTCAAATAAAGAAGGAGGAGTACAATCTTGGGGCAGAGCAGAGCGTGGTGCAGGACTGTACAGAGAGTACAGTGGCCATGTCTCTCCTCAGATCTGAGTCCAAATTTTATTCCGTCTCTGTTTGATTCTTTGCCTTTTGTCTTGTTTAATAGATGTCATCAGTGTCTGAACCTGACAAAGACCTTCAGGGATTTGCCTTCCCATACCATAATATAAGCCCCTCCCTTTATAGAACACATTGTCCAACATTATTCCTAATAATGTTAATTCAAATTCAGCGAAGTCGTTCTTGAAAGTGCAGTTTGCTCTCTAAATAAGAGGCTATCTCGGGGAACCCAAAGCCATACAAGGATCAAACTGTGAAGAATTGGATAAACTTTAAGTGTGTTTGATCACACAAAGGATCTCCAAAACTGTCTGACACGGGTCTGACCAGTATCAGTGATATTGTGATGATAAGCCCCAATGTAGACAAACTATTTGCAGCGGTGCCTTGATTATAAGTTTGTGTGCCGATGTTGACACGATTGACTGATCAGCTGCTTCCTTGCCCGTCAAACTTTATAGTAGATTATAAATCATGCCTATGAGCGGCGCTCATGAGTTCCATTGCAAGCAGACTTTTAATTGCATTTATTTACTATTTGGAATATACTGAAAAAATGACATCCGTCGCCATGTTTTGTATAATGATTGTGAATGATAGGCAAAATTTAAAAAAAAAAGTGCAATTCTCCATATACGTGTATATATATATATATATATATATATATATATATATATATATATATATATACACACACACACACACATATGTACAAACCCCGTTTCCATATGAGTTGGGAAATTGTGTTAGATGTAAATATAAACAGAATACAATGATTTGCAAATCCTTTTCAACCCATATTCAGTTGAATATGCTACAAAGACAACATATTTGATGTTCAAACTCATAAACTTTTTTTTTTTTTGCAAATAATAATTAACTTAGAATTTCATAGCTGCAACACGTGCCAAAGTAGTTGGGAAAGGGCATGTTCACCACTGTGTTACATCACCTTTTCTTTTAACAACACTCAATAAACGTTTGGGAACTGAGGAAACTAATTGTTGAAGCTTTGAAAGTGGAATTCTTTCCCATTCTTGTTTTATGTAGAGCTTCAGTCCTTCAACAGTCCGGGGTCTCCGCTGTCCTATTTTACGCTTCATAATGCGCCACACATTTTCCATGGGAGACAGGTCTGGACTGCAGGCGGGCCAGGAAAGTACCCGCACTCTTTTTTTTAAACGAAGCCACGCTGTTGTAACATGTGCTAAATGTGGCCTGGCATTGACTTGCTGAAATAAGCAGGGGCATCCATTAAAAAGACGGCGCGTAGATGGCAGCATATGTTGTTCCAAAACCTGTATGTACCTTTCAGCATTAATGGTGCCTTCACAGATGTGTAAGTTACCCATGCCTTGGGCACTAATGCACCCCCATACCATCACACATGCTGGCTTTTCAACTTTGCGTCGATAACAATCTGGATGGTTAGCTTCCCCTTTGGTCCGGATGACACAATGTCGAATATTTCCAAAAACAATTTAAAATGTGGACTCGTCAGACCACAGAACATTTTTCCACTTTGCATCAGTCCATCTTAGATGATCTCGGGCCCAGAGAAGCCGGCGGCGTTTCTGGATATTGTTGATAAATGGCTTTCGCTTTGCATAGTAGAGCTTTAACCTGCACTTACAGATGTAGCGACAAACTGTATTTAGTGACAGTGGTTTTCTGAAGTGTTCCTGAGCCCATGTGGTGATATCCTTTATAGACTGATGTCGGTTTTTGATACAGTGCCGTCTGAGGGATGGAAGGTCACGGTCATTCAATGTTGGTTTCCGGCCATGCCGCTTACGTGGAGTGATTTCTCCAGATTCTCTGAACCTTTTGATGATATTATGGAGCGTAGATGTTGAAATCCCTAAATTTCTTGCAATGTCACTTTGAGAAACGTTGTTCTTAAACTGTTTGACTATTTGCTCACACAGTTGTGGACAAAGGGGTGTACCTCGCCCCATCCTTTCTTGTGAAAGACTGAGCATTTTTTGGGAAGCTGTTTTTATAGCCAATCATGGCACCCACCTGTTCCCAATTAGCCTGCACACCTGTGGGATGTTCCAAATAAATCTTTGATGCGCATTCTGCAACTTTATCAATATATATTGCCACCTTTCCCAACTTTTTTGTCACGTGTTGCTGGCCTCAAATTCTAAAGTTAATGATTATTTGCAAAAAAAAATAATGTTTATCAGTTTGAACATCAAATATGTTGTCTTTGTAGCATATTCAACTGAATATGGGTTGAAAAAGATTTGCAAATCATTGTATTCTGTTTATATTTACATCTAACACAATTTCCAAACTCATATGGAAACGGGGTTTGAACACAAACATCTCTGCTATTCTTCGGTAATATCCGCCGCCAGCTAAACTATGCTGTAACATACACGGCACCGCACCTAATTAGTTTATGCATATAATTAAAACAAAGATATTGTTAATCAGTATTTTAGACCTTTGAAGGATGTATTTGAAACTTTTTATGAGATTTTGATCGAACAATACAAGAATTACTGATTCAAGATTTGAAGTGTTTGAGCTTTGATGAAACCTACTTGGATGAGATGCCAAACGTCTTTTAGACAAACTGAACAGTCCAGTCGTGATCGAATCAATTCCCTGAGAATGAAATATCTGGATGTTCTGCTTACTTGGACCGTGATGAAGCTGGGAGCACTCAGGTGGTTTCTCTTCATGCTCTTCAGTCTTCACCGAGACAACAGTCAGTGGAAACTTGGTGAGATCAGCCTCCTCCTGTC